>NC_073692.1:412122242-412172242 GCF_029784155.1 Uranotaenia lowii
AGGTTACGCGTCACCTAATATTGTTACAACGTGAGCGAGCCTTGGCTATTGCACAAACCTTCGTCACCGATGTATACGTTTTTGACCAGACTGGATACTTCAACGCTTCTGAACTACGGCGTCATGACACCGTCTATTATCATTTTAAGGACGGTAAGTTCGGTGTACTGGAACCGGCAGTTCAAGCAGCAGTGAGGCATTCAAGACAGTATTTACGGTACGTAAGTGATGAGGTGGAACAGGACTGCATCGGAATCTATGTACCATTCGAGGTATGCTTTATTAAAAGCAAAAACATCCGAGATATGGTCATGCCAGTTCAAGACCGATGGAGTCTCGCATTGAAGCTATGAAGAAATTCGTAGAGAACTACGACAAAATTCATGGTACTGGAGGTGACCAGTCAACCGACCAAGCCCCAATATCACTCCTGAGCAAATTCGCTCAGAAATCTCAAGACATTCTGATCGGATAATAGGTCGAGACACCGATCAGTCTTACCTAGTCTCATTTCAACAAAATGACCGCGTCATTGTTCGAGGAATTGGCAGCTTCCCTGCCTCTTCCGCTATGATTTGCGCTTAAAGCGCTTTACTTTCTTTTCTTTTCCCTTAACGAGCAATCGCCAGGGTATTTGGTTTCTAATCTCCAAAAAAAAAAAAAAAATAATAAAAAAAAAATTAAAGCCAGAATTTACTTAACATTTATCTGACTACGAAGACATTTTTCGTCGGCCAGATGAAAAGTTAACGACAAATAACTTTTATTCTCAACGTATAACATCTAATGGACGTTTTCAGAGGAAGTATTGGTAATGAGGTTACGCGTCACCTAATATTGTTACAACGTGAGCGAGCCTTGGCTATTGCACAAACCTTCGTCACCGATGTATACGTTTTTGACCAGACTGGATACTTCAACGCTTCTGAACTACGGCGTCATGACACCGTCTATTACCATTTTAAGGACGGTAAGTTCGGTGTACTGGAACCGGCAGTTCAAGCAGGCAGGCAGTTTCAGGACAGTATTTACGGTACGTAAGTGATGAGGTGGAACAGGACTGCATCGGAGTCTATGTACCATTCGAGGTATGCTTTATAAAAAGCAAAAACATCCGAGATATGGTCATGGCCAGTTCAAGACCGATGGAGTCTCGCATTGAAGCCATGAAGAAGTTCGTAGAAAACTACGACAAAATTCATGGTACTGGAGGTGACCAGTCAACCGACCAAGCCCCAATATCACTCCTGAGCAAATTCGTTCAGAAATCTCAAGACATTCTGATCGGATAATAGGTCGAGACACCGATCAGTCTTACCTAGTCTCATTTCAACAAAATGACCGCGTCATTGTTCGAGGAATTGGCAGCTTCCCTGCCTCTTCCGCTATGATTTGCGCTTAAAGCGCTTTACTTTCTTTTCTTTTCCCTTAACGAGCAATCGCCAGGGTATTTGGTTTCTAATCTCCAAAAAAAAAAAAAAAAAAATTAATGCCAGAATTTACTTAACATTTATCTGACTACGAAGACATTTTTCGTCGGCCAGATGAAAAGTTAACGACAAATAAGTTTTATTCTCATCGTATAACATTAAGTGATAATACACCTACATATGTATATACCAAACTATAAAACAATTTAAGTTAGGAAACCAAAGCTAGGATAGAATACCGCTATAACCAAAACACTATAAAGTTAGTCGCTAGGTCATTAATCAAAGAAACATAAACTATTCCATCATTCCTCCTAATTAAACAGTGCCGATCCGTCGCGCTATATTAGATAAGGAAAGTAAAACATCCCAGAGTAATCAGCATACGGAGGAATGATTCATTGTCAAGTACACACGGCCTCATCCAGTGCCGTCGCATCTTATCAGTTAGGAAAAACAATCCTTCATCCATCGGAGAGATGCTTCTTCGATAGCATCGAATCTTATAAACAATTTCCTTTCACGGTAGGATGGCAATAACATGCCCCGGTGAGTTTACGACTTTCTCGCGTGACGATGTCCACCCTGGCGCGTGCCATCAAATCTTAATCAGAAATCAGATGACTTCGTCATCTTGATTTTCTGTATAAATACTCGTCCGAAAGATTAAGGATTGTTCAGTTCAGTTCAGTACAGATAGTCCAGTCCAGTTCAGTTCCGCAGTTCTACTCGATAGTTCAAATTGTGCATTTCATATGTAAAACATAAATAAAGGAACACACTAGGTGTTCAAATAAAGTTAAGTGCAAGTGAAAATTCTGTGTTGTGAAAAATAGAATAAAAAGAAAACTCCATCAACTCCATTAACTGGCGCCCGAATAAATTTGCAACCCACAACCATTGGAAGACGGAAGTCCCGAATAATTTGCAACCCACAACCATTGGAAGACGGAAGTCCCGAATAATTTGCAACCCACAACCATTGGAAGACGGAAATTATACAACAAAAAAACGGTGAGTACAAAAAACCCTTCTTCTAATTTAATAGTGAAATTATAAAGAATATATTTAAATTAAATATAAAAATATCACAATAATCTCATCCGAAAATTATTATAATAGTGAAATTATAAAAAAATATATTTAATCTCATCCGAAGCTATTATAAAATTAATTTTAAAATGCAAAAATTTGACGATTGGTTTGAATCTCTTGACGAAATCGTCAGAGAACACCAAAAAACGATTGTCCCAGGTAAAGTTAAAGATACACCTAAAACATGGGACGAATTAATTCAGAGGATTGATGATCTCCAAGATGATGATCCTTTAAAATGGAATAAGGATAAAATCATCGCGGAAAATAATAAACAAAAAATTAATTATAAAAAAGCATTACAAAATGCTAAATATAATCGTAGAAGAAACAAATAATTACTTCTACTATGAACAACCCAAAAATTATATTTATTATTATACAATCAAACCACCATATAAATTAAATCGAAAAAGGAAGAAAAAAATTAATTGGACTACTTACAGAATTTTGGGATTACCAAATCCCACTGTAAAAAAATTGCCAAACTTTAATTGTCGACATCATAATCACTTTGGATTGTTCGACAAGTGTGACGAATTTTGTTGCTATTGGGAATGGTTTAACAACCCAATAAGCCATCATCAAATAACATATTAAAAATAATATTATCAAATTTTTTTGGGAATAAAAAATGGGTTCATTAGGACTAAATCAAATCTTCTTGATTAGAAGACAGGTAGAAATTACAGAAGTTAATCCAAGTGTCCATTATCGCTACACACCAATGTTTGGTATCGAAATGTTAAATAGAACAATCCACCAACTGAATCAGATAAATAATCGCACACTAAGAGGCGAAACAGCAAATATAAATAATACTCAAATAAATAATAATAATAATAATAATTATAATACCATTTTAAGGACGGTAAGTTCGGTGTACTGGAACCGGCAGTTCAAGCAGCAATGAGGCATTCAGGACAGTATTTACGGTACGTAAGTGTTGAGGTGGAACAGGACTGCATCGGAGTCTATGTACCATTCGAGGTATGCTTTATAAAAAGCAAAAACATCCGAGATATGGTCATGGCCAGTTCAAGACCGATGGAGTCTCGCATTGAAGCCATGAAGAAGTTCGTAGAGAACTACGATAAAATTCATGGTACTGGAGGTGACCAGTCAACCGACCAAGCCCCAATATCACTCCTGAGCAAATTCGCTCAGAAATCTCAAGACATTCTGATCGGAAAATAGGTGGAAACACCGGGCCGAGACACCGATCAGTCTTACCTAGTCTCATTTCAACAAAATGACCGCGTCATTGTTCGAGGAATTGGCAGCTTCCCTGCCTCTTCCGCTATGATTTGCGCTTAAAGCGCTTTACTTTCTTTTCTTTTCCCTTAACGAGCAATCGTCAGGGTATTTGGTTTCTAATCTCAAAAAAAAAAAAATAAGCCAGAATTTATTTAACATTCATCTGACTACGAAGACATTTTTCGTCGGCCAGATGAAAAGTTAACGACAAATAACTTTTACTCTCAACGTATAACATTAAGTGATAATACACCTACATATGTATATACCAAACTATAAAACAATTTATTCACAGCATGACGAAATTCAATCACAAATAAGAAAAATGTTAGAGAATAAAATCATAGAACGATAAATTTCACCATAAAACTCACCAACACTTTTAGTTCGAAAAAAGTCAGAAAATGATGAAAAAAAAGGCGATTAGTGGTAGACTTTCGACAATTGAATGAGGAAATTTTAGCAGATAAATTTCCATTGCATAAAATAGACACAATTTTAGATCAGCTCGGTCGAGCGAAGTATTTTACAACACTCGATCTAATGTCTGGTTTTCATCAAATAGAACTTCATTAGGAGTCTAGAAATTTTACAGCATTCTCAACACCTGAAGGTTATTACCATAACACGCGTCTTCCGTTTGGATTGAATATAAGTCCTAATAGTTTTCAACGTATGATGACAATAGCTATGTCAGGCTTAACTCCAGAATGTGCTTTCTCGTTTATATTGATGATATTGTAGTCGTCGGCTGTTCAATCAAACACCATTTATTAAATTTATCAAAAGTGTTTGAAAGTCTGAGAAAATATAAGTTAAAACTCAATATTGTAGTAAAATAATTCATATCAAATTTCTATCCCAGCTTCTTTAATTTACGAGCTGTGAAAAACGGTTCTCCAGAACCAAACTTTCCAAATTCCACTCATGCTGACATACGAGAAATCAAACCATAACAATAAAACCATCAAGACCGTCTTCAATGCAACAAGTGCCTTCCGCATTGATTGTAACAAAAAAAAATGTCAACATTCAAATTTATATTTACCACTTACTTCTTTTCCGCTTGGCAAGAATGCAGGCCAAGAACAAAAAAAAACTGATACTCGTATGACGGCAACAAAAATAAATACAAACCAGATGGACTAGATTTTTGGTTTACGTTTTCGGCTACGTTCGTCTTTAATGACGAATGCGTAAAGCTCAAGAAGTTACCACTACTCGTGTAAACGAAGCGTGATTGGTTAACTTTGTTTGGAGACCAGTAAAGCCCCAGGTTTAAGTTAAGCAAGTGTAGACTTAAGGTTTCTAGTTTTAAGTTCAACGAAATAAAAACACTCTTATTAGTACTGAGACACGAACTGGTAATGCCTACTCCATCATCCAAAATCCCTTGGAGTTGGAATATTACATGGCGACCGTGATCAGTAAGAATAGTCTCGTTAAACTGTTAAACCGCGAAGTAAAAAAAAAAATGGGAACCGATCAATCAAAAATTGATTCGGCAAAGACAGTGGGTGACCAAACGGTCACCATTGTTGAAAACCAAGAGGTACATACTGAAGCTCACGCGGAGCATGCAGTAAAATTAAATATCATAATTGCGCTACTGTTACTACAAATAATCGCTGTTATAATCAAACATGCGATCAGCGCAGCAAAAAAGACCTTGGCCAAAGCAGCCACAAAAGCTGCGTTAGTGCAGCAGGTCTAACTGAACATTAATGGTGAAATGGTGCAAGTGAAAAAAAAGAGAGTTCAAAGAATAATCAGTCGTAGCTGCAATCGAAGCTGCCTTGGGGAACTTGAAGTGACAATCGCTATGAGTTCTGACAAAGCATTCGGTTCTGTAGGCCAATTATGCTAGGATTTATTAAAGAATCAAAGGAGATGGTACTTAACACCAAGCGATATATTGAAAGTCAAATGAGCGAGCTAGTTCCAGTAAAAATCCAATTATCGAATAGCGAATTTGTTTTGGTTGATGGATGTTTCATAAAGATTGGGCAACGCTGGCCGAATCTCACAAAAGTAGTTGGTGCAATATCCGCCTGGTGACTCCATAGGGAATGGATACGAGGAGCACTAGAATGACCATATCAGCACCGGGGGGAGCAACTTACTTTTTAAATAGTTTGAAGAAGTTGTTCCCCCACCGGGGGGAGCAACTCACATTTTGGCAAATGTGAATGTTGGGAAGACTGCTCCCCCACCGGGGGGAGCAACGTACATTTTGAGTTTAACTAAGTTTGCTCCCCCACCGGGGGGAGCAACTTACACTAATAAAAGACTAATTAGATTCAAGAAGATCCGATAGTTCAGAAAGTTTATCGGACGACGAAAATTTGAATATGACAACTTTAGACGTTAGCGTTGCCATCAAGCTGGTGGATAAATTCAACGGTAATCAATCGAGAATTTCAAGTTTTCTTGAACCCATTGATTACTACTTGCATCAAATGAATGACAAAATAAGAGAATAGAGTATCATCAATTTTTTGAAAATCAGGTTGGTAGGTCCTGCGTATGGATCTATCAACACTGCTAAGACTATAGCAGAAGCAAAGGAATTGCTTAAACAAAAATTTGCAATTAAGACAACAGCGCAAGCTATTCAAAAAGAGATGGCTGGAACCAAACAACCATCAGTTGTTCCTATAGATGAAGCAGCTCCTATATCCGCAGACCAAGTCGGAGCACCGGAGCCAGCCGATGCGGATCCCCGAAAATGGTGGAGATACATCGCTCAATTCAAGGCCAGTCTTCCAGCGAAGATCGAGACTGCCAACATGCTGAAGGCTAGAGGATTTGGAGCTCCTCGAGCGGATACTATCGGAAAGTATCTGAAGGAGTGGGCAGCCGGTAGAGAGTGAGATACCCGTGAAAAAAAAAAATCAAAAAAGTTCACGCACCTGTGAACGTCCGGGGTGCCGTGGTCCAGCCGAGCTTAAAACTTCACAAACTTAAAGAAACACGCGCCCATGATATTTTCACCTTCGAAAGGTCAACGAACTCTAGCACATTTGTTCAAAGAAGTACACTTTATTGGTTTGGTTAAAAGATACAACGCGCGCTTTATTGTAAAGAGTCAACACTCGTCTGCGGTTTATTGGACACTATCTTTTATTCTGCTGCTTTCAGTAATAGAACCTAGCTTGAGTAGAGGTAGTGTTCGGAGAGGCCTTTTTCACTCTAGGTACTCTCTGATAAGAGATGTACTGAATCTCCTAGTAAGCAATTGAGATGGGTGGAATCAGTGACTATTAAGGTGGTTCTATGAATTGTGCATTAAAAGATTCAGTTTCAGGATTCAGGGAGAAGATAAGCGCGCTAGCAAGCAAGCTTGCTTGTTGTTGTTGAAGTACTGACGCAACAACTTGTGTTGCCTGTGCCTGCCTGTACCGGTTGATCTACTGCTGTTTCTGCTTCAAATCATCAAAATTTTCAAGCTCTGGAGCTCTTTAGCCCGATTTCGTAGAAGTAAGCTGTACAACCTTAAGAATGAGGAAATAGCTTCAGGTGGCCTTGCGAATCCATCGCGCATTGTTTGGATTTATCGAAACCAAAATATACTATATAGACGAGACAATGAAAGTGACTTCGGTCGTTTGGAAGATTTATACACTCAAAAAACAAGAGGCAAACAATTCCGGCTATGTTCGCAACAAGGTCAAGGACGAGGACATTATCACTGTCAATGAAAGAGGGGTTCAGATATTATTTTAACGAACCGTCTGTGACTTGTATGACTTTGTTTTCAACAATACGGCTGTGTCAAGGGACATTAGGGGCACTTTTCAGATGAAACTGTGTCTCATGTATGCTTTCCGATTTAGGTGTAATGAAGGAGTATACCTTAACTTTGTGTGGAGACCAGTAAAGCCAACCCCCAGGTTAAAGTTAAACAAGTGTAGACTTAAAGTTTCTAGTTTTAAGATCTACAGAATAAATCCATTCTAATTGGTACTGTTACGCAACGTGTCATGCCTTACCCGATATCCGCCGCAAATTGTCAGATAATAAAAAAAAATCCCCTAAACACAAGCAGATGTTAAATCTTATTACGTGGCGACCGTGACGTGTCGATAGCGTTGCAAAGTCTTCTCCAAAAGTTAAATAGTGCAAAAGCTAATTGCTGTTAAGTGAAATAATGCCTAAAAACGCCACTAGAGCTACTTTAAGTCGTGTTATGTGACAATGCAGCAGTTCGAAATTCGCATACAGAAACAGTGCACAAACCTCAAGTGAATCGAGAACCCGGTGATTAATTAAGACTGTAAATGCATTTCCACCGGAAAAGATCAGTGTTGTGAAATTTCACAGTTTTAAATCTTCCCATGAAAATTTGATTCCAAATGAACAATTAAGAAACTACAAGTGATGGGTTGGTTTAGTGCAGATGAGGTGATATCAACCTCAGCAAACAGTAGTGTCGGCGAACAGCACATGACCGCGCAGACAGTTGCGTTGTGCATTTTAGCTGCGCAGACAGTAAATGATATTTTTTAAAATGAAACCACCGGGGGGAGCAACTTACATTTCGGTGATCCCGACGTGATGGTCGGGAAGTTACGGAACTTCCCGGCCATCGTTTGCGCGCGAGTTGAAGCAAACCATTTAAACTCAAGAGTTAAGGTTATAACGATCAGTGATCGCCAAACAAACAAGATGAACCCCCAAACGAATGAAGCCGCCCCCCAACAAGCAAACCCGCATCATGGGCAAACCGGCCAGCAGCGAAATCGCCGAGGCAACAACCGCCCCCGTCAAGTTAGGGCCGAACAACCAGTTGCACAGGCAGATGCACCAACAGAGGTTTTGAAACCGAACAGACAACAGTGAGCACCAGCAAATCGTCAGCGTATCGGAAACCCTCAGAACCGAGGCCTAGCCGCCTCCCTTGGTCCCAGATCCAATCCGGACTTCGCTCCTAAAGCCCTCAGCACCACCGCTACCGCCGAGCGACGCGATGTTTTGCTTACCGACGCCATCCTAGTTGAAGGCCTCTCCGGAGGCGTTGCCATCGAGAGAGATCGCCAACACCATCTCGATTTCTCCCAGCTCATTCAAGTAGTCGAATCTTCCTACCGAGTTATGACTCGCCAAGACCGTGGCATGCAAAAGTACTTGTCTTTATCTTTATCAAAAAGTCACTCCCCACGGGGGGAGGTGGGATTTAGGTGTTTTGAACTATCTGTGCGCAACCAGTAAAAACAGGGATTCACTCCCCTTACGGCGGGAGCTAAGTTAATTTGGCCATCGTGTGCGCGCGAGTTGGAAAAAGTTGAATTGAGACATTCGTGCGAGTTGGACGTTAGTGCTTAAAGAGGCGAACATAAACGGATCGCCCTTGAGGGGTACTTCTTCCAGCTGCTGCGGATCAAACGAGCCCGTGATCAAAACCCAAAAAGCATCCTTGGGTTAATTGATGTGGTGGATACGATGCTATCAGCTACGAAGCAGATAGCGCATCAAGCAACAGAACTTGACTGGGTAGCCAACGGGCTGCTGAACTGCGTAGTAAAAGAGAGAATCAACAAGCGAACCGTGACCAAGCTGGAGGAACGGCGAACCAGCTCACCTGTAAAACGTCGATCGAGAGCGCACACTTTCCGAAGGCTCAAAATCGAGCGGCAGCGTTCAACGTCAGCAAGGGACCGCGAAACGATCAAAAAGCAACCGGTCCACGTGAAAGGGGATGCGCATTTTGCTCCAACAAAGACCACAGCATCTACGGATGCAAGGACTTCAACGGTCTCACCGTTGACAACAAACTTGAAGCATTGAAGCAGAAGCATTTATGCTTTAACTGCCTCGGGATGGCACACGGGGCAAGGAACTGCCCCTCAAAAGCAGGTGTCGCGAGTGCCAGGGCCGACATCACACCCTGCTACATGGAAACAATGGAGATGGAGGGCGGCAGGTAGTAATGCAGGCTGCTGCCCACGAAAACAAGTGACTAGGAGACCAAGAATATGTATTCTTGGCCACTGCAATTGTGCGCATTGCAGTGGATAACACGCATACGTGTCAGTTCAGGTGCCTGCTCGATTCCGGTAGTCTGATAGAGGCGAAGAAGCTGCAACTTGCTGCAACAGCAGCAGGCATTACTACAGCAAGCCCAAGGTTCAACAGACCGGCGTGTTGACTCATTCAGCAGGATCCCTGATCCTATTAAAATTATTCCCTCATTCGATGGAAATAAAAAACAGTTGACTTCTTGGCTGACATTAGCCAGAAAAACCGTTAATTTATTTAAACCACTCGTGGCAAACGATTTATTCACCGTCTACGAGCAGTCGGTCATAAACAAAATTGATAAGTTTATCTAAGCATATTTGATAATCAATCGCAGGATCATAATTATATTTAATCGAACTAAGTGCATTTTGTACTTTTTCTCTTTTTAGGGTTTCTCGTAAGATCGACTTCTTCCGAGAGGTTTGGGCGCCTTCGTCGTTTTAAAGAATTTCAGGCTTAACGGCACCTGTAAAATTTAGTTGAGAATCTCCTTTTTTCAAACGCACGTACTCAATCACTAGCTTACAATGGCGAACCGCTCAGGCAACGTCGACTCCGGTAACCGTGGACCACCCGGTAGGAACCGACCCCCCCGAGCAAGAGATGTCCAAAGGATGGCGACTTTTCGCGAAAATGTAGCTTTGCGCAATGGCTCTTGGGTTGAATCCCAGGAACAGCATGACATTGGAGAAAAAAACTCCGTAATGCAAGGCAACCACCGCATCGCAGGCGTGGACCTCCCCCGCGCCGTCGTCCAGACAACATCCCAGCCCCATCGAAAGTTGAAACACCGCCCAATGATGAAGTTATGTATGATGGAAACGGTTCTGGCAGCGCGCCGACCGCTTACCAATCTGGGCATAACTATTCTGGATTTCTCCCCGTCTTAGAAGAGAGCTACCACCTATACGAAGAGGCCAACCCCGTATTTGCCCGTGCGTCGAGCGTCGGTCTTTTATCACCTCCTTCGGTAGGACCAATCGGTGACGTCGACGCTTGTGATTGCCCAGAAACTAAAAAGTGCGTGAAGATTACAAAGAAACATAAACACACACCGCCTAGTGGAAATAACGGACGAAGTAACAAAAATAGAAGTATTTCCACAGTTCATCCACTCAAAAGCAAACAAGTTAGACAAGTAAGTTAAAGAATTCGGTAAAAACGGAAAATTAATAGTTTCAACCAGTCAAGGTTTAATGTCGCATAAAAATTCGATGAAGAAGAAAATTGGCGGACAAATCATAGCATATATCTGGGAAAAAAAAAACAATGATCGAGGCGCGAGTCCGCAGCTTGTCCTACAACGGAAGCAGAGTTTATGGTGTTGAGGAGGGCGCCTCCACCAAATAGCGAAATGAATCATCTTGTCGCCGGCAAGGACATCCATAAGGAAGGAGATCAGGCAGGTGTTGAGGAGAGCGCCTCCGCCTAATCGTAAGCTATATTTAAAGTTATTTTATAATGCTAGAGATAATTGAAAACGAGATCCAAACATAAACATAGGAAATGGATACGAGGAGCACCAGAATGACCATATCAGCAAAATAATCCAATAAATCGAATTGATCACTCGATTTATTGGTCAGTTATTCGATATCCGGACAAAGCATGTGGAGGCGACACCAACGTGGAGAATCCGATAACGAATAATATATTAGACCAACTTGGTAGAGCGAAATACTTCAGCACATTAGATTTGTTGTCAGGTTTTCATCAAATACCATTAGATGAAAATTCTAGAAAATACACATCTTTTTCAACCAACACGGGTCACTATCAATTCAAAAGATTACCGTTTGGATTAAATATCAGTCCAAATAGTTTTCAGAGGATGATGGCGATTTCGATGGCTGGTTTAACACCAGAACGTGCATTTATTTATATAGATGATATTGTATTCATCGGATGTTCTTTGAAGCATCACTTGGAAAACTTGGAAACTATTTTTGAACGTTGAAGACATTATAATCTTAAACTAAATTTATCAAAAAAATCCAAAATTTAAAGTTAAAAAAGTGACAAAATCTTGGTTAAGTAGTGCGTTCAGTCATCAGTGAAGTTGCAAAAGTTGACATCAGTAAATTTTGCAGTGAAAATGGGTTTCTTTAGTAGCGACGAGATAGTGGCTAATTCTTCAACATCAGAAAACACTGTGATAGCCGCGGCGCTGGTAGTGATAGTGCTAATTATCGTAATCTTCTTGTGCGGGAAAATGTACGCGAAGTACATAAAAAGCAATATTAGTGAAGCCGCAAGGCGAGAAGTGCAGTTAAGCACGTTGCGTCAAGTATAGAACAGTGGTAAATTTAACCGACGCAAACTAAACTGTACCAGCCGTAAAATGAAATTGAAAACCCATTGCACCAAGTGTGGCACAACGGTATCAGTCGTAGGTGAAATTGAAAACCCAATGCGCCAAATGTGGAAAAATGACTACGTTTATCAACGCAACCCCCCACAAACCCCCCACACTAATGTATTAATGGAAATCAAATCTCTTGGTATTACGATTTGCAATTTGGAAGACGAGCTAAAACATTTGCCTCAGAAATTTCTGCGTATCAAAAAAATACTCCACCAATTACTCCTGCTGTCTCTCATCCAAGCTTGGAACTTGAACTGACAATCGCTATGAGTTCTGACAGAGCATTCGATTCTGTAGGCCAATTATGCTAGGATTTATTAAAGAATCAAAGGAGATGGTACTTAACACCAAGCGATATATTGAAAATCAAATGAGCGAGCTAGTTCCAGTAAAAATCCAATTATCGAATGGCGAATTTGTTTTGGTTGATGGATGTTTCATAAAGATTGGGCAACGCTGGCCGAATCTCACAAAAGTAGTTGGTGCAATATCCGCCTGGTGACTCCATAGGGAATAGATACGAGGAGCACTAGAATGACTATATCGGCAAAATGATCCAATAAATCGAATTGATCACTCGATTTATTGGTCAGTTATTCGATATCCGGAAAAAGCATGTGGCCATTCGGAGGCGACAACAACGTGGAGAATTCGATAACGATGCACGATGTGGCATCGTATTCGATGGACGGGACCTTCATTGTGGCCCTAATAATTGCAGCGATCATCTTTCATTGGCGGCGTAGCCAACGCCGGCTGCGCCAACTAGATGAGCAGGCCAAGCGTGCGAAGCTTGGCATTGCTCAAGTATAAGGAGCCCGCGCACATTTAGTGCTGACGCGGGCAAGATGGAAGTCGATCAACAACCCCAAGTTAAGCGTAGGAAGCTCTATAAGTTGAAGAATGAGGAGGTAGCTTCTGGTGGCCTTGCAAAACCAACGTTAAACCCGGAGCTGAATAAAAAGATGAGGAAGCTCTTGATTCATCTCCACGAGGTGTTCGCCGTTGCATTTGGTTTCACAGAATGCCAAATGACAGATATTGACGAGACTATGAAGGTGACCTCGGTGATATGGACAATCTACACGCTGGCAAAACAAGAGGCGAACAATTCAGGGAATTTTCGTAATTAAGCCAAGGACGACCAGAAGATTAATGTCAACAAAAATGAAGTCGATGTCGCAACCCTAAAAGCCATATTCAAGGCCATCACCCGATTGTATGATTTGGAATTCAACAACACGACGTCCTCAAGGGATACTAGAGGGACATTCCAAATGCAACTCTGTTTAATGTATGCATTTAGGTTTAGATGCAACGAGGGAGTGTATTTAAACAATCTGTATAAGAAAGGAGAAATAGGTGGCCTGGAAAAAGTGATAGACGTACATTCTTGGGGTGTCAAAGTTCAACATTTTGCATTCACTTATGGGGCGAACTTCCCACCTGCTATGCAGAGCGCCTTAATGCAACAACTTGGCCCTGCGTCACTCTTGATCGGGCTTTGTGAAGCTACAGTGCCAAAGTACCAGGAGAAATGGGTAAAGGCTGTCACTTCCCAGCTAGCTGGTGTCCCATTAGACTGGCCCATAACGAAAAAAATCCTTATATTCCACGCGGCACCCCCTAGTTTGGTGCTTTTAGGTGAAAAAATGACTTCCTGAAAGTTTCAGGTCATTTGGCTGAAGCACGAGCTGGCGCAAAGGACTTGAAATTTGTATGGAGATTATCGGCAAAATGTATGAAAAATCGACATAATTTCACTCTTTGTGTTCTAAAATATGTTTCCAAAATGCTAGAAAGCTCAGAATTTCAGAAATTGTAGGTCAAACAATCACAAACAAGTTTGTAGAAGATTGTGATGCGATATGAGTTGACTGTGATGAGTTATTGGCAATTGAATGTGTGGTTTTTTCGCACTTCATCGATATATCGTGAACGGTGTATGGGCTAATAATCACACTAACTAAAAACTCTTTTCTTTCAAAACTCCTTCTTTCAACTTTTTGCAAAGATATTTGTTATAAAACAAGCTAAAACTTTGCCGAGGACACAAACTTTCTATCTGTTATTCTCATTGTGTGACAATGCGATCAAGTTAGTACTAATAATCCACCTATACACCGTTCACGATATATCGATGAAGTGCAAAAAAAATCACACATTCAATTGCCAATAACTCATTACAGTCAACTCGTATCGCGTCACAATCTTCTACAAACTTGTTTGTCATTGTTTGAACTACAATTTCTGAAATTCTGAGCTTTCTAGCATACTGGAAACATATTTTGGAGCACAAATAGTGAAAGTATGTCAATTTTCCATACATTTTGCCGAAAATTTCCATACAAATTTCAAGTCCTTTGCGCCAGCTCGTGCTTCAGCCAAATGACCTGAAACTTTCAGAAAGTCATTTTTTCACCTCAATGCACCAATCTAAAGGGTGCCGCGTCGAAAAAAATGTTGTAAATATCATCCCATACAAATTTGGGCCAGTCTAGTGTCCCATACATTGCTTCGATCGCGAACATGCTCAAAGGTAGTCGCGATACGTACTCTCACATTGTCACTATTATCCTTGACATTGCGGTCATGGGAGTCGCTCGCCAGGCTCATAAGGCGTCCTTCCCATGGGCGATGCTGACGAAAAGTATAGTAGTCACCACAACCAATGGCGAGAGGAGACTCACTGAATTTGGCTCAGTGATACCCGACACTTCACTCGATGCGGACACTTTGGCCATGGATTACTCAGGCAAAGGGATGTGGTTCGCTTACAACCGCAAAAGTTAATTGCTGTTAAGTGAAATAATGCCTAAAATCGCCACTAGAGCTACTTTAAGTCGTGTTATGTGACAATGCAGCAGTTCGAAATTCGCATACAGAAACAGTGCACAAACCACAAGTGAATCGAGAACCTGGTGATTAATTAAGGCTGTAGGCAAATGCATTTCCACCGGAAAAGATCAGTGTTGTGAAATTTCACAGTTTTAAATCTTCCCATGAAAATTTGATTCCAAATGAACAATTAAGAAACTACAAGTGATGGGTTGGTTTAGTGCAGATGAGGTGATATCAACCTCAGCAAACAGTAGTGTCGGCGAACAGCACAAGACCGCACAGACAGTTGCGTTGTGCATTTTAGCTGCGCAGACAGTAAATGATATTTTTTAAAATGAGACCACCGGGGGGAGCAACTTACATTTCGGTGACCCCGACGTGATAGTCGGGAAGTTACGGAACTTCCCGGCCATCGTTTGCGCGCGAGTTGAAGCAAACCATTTAAACTCAAGAGTTAAGGTTATAACGATCAGTGATCGCCAAACAAACAAGATGAACCCCCAAACGAATGAAGCCGCCCCCCAACAACCAAACCCGCGTCATGGGCAAACCGGCCAGCAGCGAAATCGCCGAGGCAACAACCGCCCCCGTCAAGTTAGGGCCGAACAACCAGTTGCACAGGCAGATGCACCAACAGAGGTTCTGAAACCGAACAGACAACAGTCAGCACCAGCAAATCGTCAGCGTATCGGAAACCCTCTGAACCGAGGCCTAGCCGCCTCCCTTGGTCCCAGATCCAATCCGGACTCCGCTCCTAAAGCCCTCAGCACCACCGCTACCGCCGAGCGACGCGATGTTTTGCTTACCGACGCCATCCTAGTTGAAGGCCTCTCCGGAGGCGTTGCCATCAAGAGAGATCGCCACCACCATCTCGATTTCTCCCAGCTCATTCAAGTAGTCGAATCTTCCTACCGAGTTATGACTCGCCAAGACCGTGGCATGCAAAAGTACTTGTCTTTATCTTTATCAAAAAGTCACTCCCCACGGGGGGAGGTGGGATTTAGGTGTTTTGAACTATCTGTGCGCAACCAGTAAAAACAGGGATTCACTCCCCTTACGGCGGGAGCTAAGTTAATTTGGCCATCGTGTGCGCGCGAGTTGGAAAAAGTTGAATTGAGACATTCGTGCGAGTTGGACGTTAGTGCTTAAAGAGGCGAACATAAACGGATCGCCCTTGAGGGGTACTTCTTCCAGCTGCTGCGGATCAAACGAGCCCGTGATCAAAACCCAAAAAGCATCCTTGGGTTAATTGATGTGGTGGATACGATGCTATCAGCTACGAAGCAGATAGCGCATCAAGCAACAGAACTTGACTGGGTAGCCAACGGGCTGCTGAACTGCGTAGTAAAAGAGAGAATCAACGAGCGAACCGTGACCAAGATTTACTCCTGGAAGGAGCTGAAATCGGAGTTGGAAAAAATAGCGAACCAGCTCACCTGTAAAACGTCGATCGAGAGCGCACACTTTCCGAAGGCTCAAAATCGAGCGGCAGCGTTCCACGTCAGCAAGGGACCGCGAAACGATCAAAAAGCAGCCGGTCCACGTGAAAGGGGATGCGCATTTTGCTCCAACAAAGACCACAGCATCTACGGATGCAAGGACTTCAACGGTCTCACCGTTGACAACAAACTTGAAGCATTGAAGCAGAAGCATTTATGCTTTAACTGCCTCGGGATGGCACACGGGGCAAGGAACTGCCCCTCAAAAGCAGGTGTCGCGAGTGCCAGGGCCGACATCACACCCTGCTACATGGAAACAATGGAGATGGAGGGCGGCAGGTAGTAATGCAGGCTGCTGCCCACGAAAACAAGTGACTAGGAGACCAAGAATATGTATTCTTGGCCACTGCAATTGTGCGCATTGCAGTGGATAACACGCATACGTGTCAGTTCAGGTGCCTGCTCGATTTCGGTAGTCTGATAGAGGCGAAGAAGCTGCAACTTGCTGCAACAGCAGCAGGCATTACTACAGCAAGCCCAAGGTTCAACAGACCGGCGTGTTGACTCATTCAGCAGGATCCCTGATCCTATTAAAATTATTCCCTCATTCGATGGAAATAAAAAACAGTTGACTTCTTGGCTGACATTAGCCAGAAAACCCGTTAATTTATTTAAACCACTCGTGGCAAACGATTTATTCACCGTCTACGAGCAGTCGGTCTTAAACAAAATTGATAAGTTTATCTAAGCATATTTGATAATCAATCGCAGGATCATAATTATATTTAATCGAAC
This sequence comes from Uranotaenia lowii, assembly GCF_029784155.1. Classification (NCBI taxonomy): domain Eukaryota; kingdom Metazoa; phylum Arthropoda; class Insecta; order Diptera; family Culicidae; genus Uranotaenia; species Uranotaenia lowii. The sequence continues at coordinate 412,139,486 of NC_073692.1, forward strand.
TAAGTGCATTTTGTACTTTTTCTCTTTTTAGGGTTTCTCGTAAGATCGATTTCTTCCGAGAGGTTTGGGCGCCTTCGTCGTTTTAAAGAGTTTCAGGCTTATCGGCACCTGTAAAATTTAGTTGAGAATCTCCTTTTTTCAAACGCACGTATCAATCACTAGCTTACAATGGCGAACCGCTCAAGCAACGTCGACTCCGGTAACCGTGGACCACCCGGTAGGAACCGACCCCCCCGAGCAAGAGATGTCCAAAGGATGGCGACTTTTCGCGAAAATGTAGCTTCGCGCAATGGCTCTTGGGTTGAATCCCAGGAACAGCATGACATTTTGGAGAAGAAAAACTCCGTAATGCAAGGCAACCACCGAATCGCAGGCGTGGACCTCCCCCGCCCCGTCGTCCAGACAACATCCCAGCCCCATCGAAAGTTGAAACACCGCCCAATGATGAAGTTATGTATGATGGAAACGGTTCTGGCAGCGCGCCGACCGCTTACCAATCTGGGCATAACTATTCTGGATTTCTCCCCGTCTTAGAAGAGAGCTACCACCTATACGAAGAGGCCAACCCCGTATTTGCCCGTGCGTCGAGCGTCGGTCTTTTATCACCTCCTTCGGTAGGACCAATCGGTGACGTCGACGCTTGTGATTGCCCAGAAACTAAAAAGTGCGTGAAGATTACAAAGAAACATAAACACACACCGCCTAGTGGAAATAACGGACGAAGTAACAAAAATAGAAGTATTTCCACAGTTCATCCACTCAAAAGCAAACAAGTTAGACAAGTAAGTTAAAGAATTCGGTAAAAACGGAAAATTAATAGTTTCAACCAGTCAAGGTTTAATGTCGCATAAAAATTCGATGAAGAAGAAAATTGGCGGACAAATCATAGCATATATCTGGGAAAAAAAAAAACAATGATCGAGGCGCGAGTCCGCAGCTTGTCCTACAACGGAAGCAGAGTTTATGCAGTAACGCTGAATGGTGTTGAGGAGGGCGCCTCCACCAAATAGCGAAATGAATCATCTTGTCGCCGGCAAGGACATCCATAAGGAAGGAGATCAGGCAGGTGTTGAGGAGAGCGCCTCCGCCTAATCGTAAGCTATATTTAAAGTTATTTTATAATGCTAGAGATAATTGAAAACGAGATCCAAACATAAACATAGGAAATGGATACGAGGAGCACCAGAATGACCATATCAGCAAAATGATCCAATAAATCGAATTGATCACTCGATTTATTGGTCAGTTATTCGATATCCGGACAAAGCATGTGGAGGCGACACCAACGTGGAGAATTCGATAACGATGCACGATGTGGCATCGTATTCGATGGACGGGCCTTCATTGTGGCCCTAATAATTGTAGCCAACGCCGGCTGCGCCAACTAGAGGCGCAGGCCAAGCGTGCGAAGCTTGGCATTGCTCAAGTATAAACAGCCCGCGCACATTTAGTGCTGACGCGGGCCGCATATTTACTGCTGATGTCAGCAGCAGTGAACTGTGAGAAAAGTATAATATGTATGGAAATATTTTTGGAAATATACTTCAGTTAGTTATTAGAAGCGAGTGAGTTCGGATCTGCCGAAAGAAGATATCACAGCCAAGTGTCAAAGTAGTTTAAAGAAGTTGCTCCCCCACCGGGTGATGTGATTGTTGGGAAGACTGCTCTCCCACCCGGGGGAGCAACGTACATTTTGAGTTTAACTAAATTTACAGTAGTGAGGACTGCATCCTAGAGTGTCGTATTTGGTGGTATTTATATTGGACTCATATTTTATACCACTGATTATTAAAATCGTGGTATATTATTGAAACCTTACGGTGAGCTTCACACCCACATGGAACCTATGGGGTACTGTTACCTGCCTCTTGTCGAGGAGCTGGGTATATAGTTGGGGTGGACTCGCATGTCAATTGACGCTGCTCGCCGGTATATGGCTAGTGATCTAGGTGGTTATCCTGCGGTTCCCGCATTGGTTAACTATCTTGTTCATAATTTCCCATATGCCCGTAATATGCGCGTTCATTACTGTGACCACAGAACGGGCTTTATCCTCCATTATCCGAGTGCCCATATGGGTACAATGAATTTGGCGGAATTTATTACCTACTATGCTACGTTTAAGGACTTTGCTATTGGAGCTGATCGTGCTGTCTATGTCGATGGTACTAAAGTGATGCAACAACTTGGGATAAACACAGGAGATCTTGTTAAGAGGGCTTTGAACCAAATAGTACCTGGTGACGCTATTGCCGACTTGGCGACGAATGCAGTTGTATCCCAGATTGACAAGGCTATGGAAACACACAAGAATGATCGTGTTGTAAAAATCCCTTTTATGCCATCACTTGAAATCAGACACGTTTTGGAGACTAGTTACGATCACTATACGCTTAGATTTGAAGGGGGTACCACCCAACATGCATATGCTGCCGCCTCTAGAGAGATAGAGATGGAAAGCATATTGGACAAAATTAGGTATCGTAATGATAACCCCCCTGGAGACGCTTGGGATGCTCACTTTATAGATGTCGGTTGTAACTGGATTACTCATTTTGATAAGGGCCGAAAGTACGTTCATTGTTGCACTCCTTTATTGGGTGCAAATGATGCGAAGCGGTCCTCTGACCGCCGGCATCGTTTACAAAGTAGAGATGCTGTTACGAATACTCAATTACAAATTCTTAATAAAATTAATGATAACTTTACTGTTGAGTGTAACCCATTGTTCTGCCTGCGTAAGGGACAAGATTGCGACGTTAAGGCGCGATGTTGTGTTTTCATCCATTCTGTGTATGATATGTCTAATGTAGATATTGCTAATACGATGGATGCACATGGTAGTTTAATGGGTTTCGGTACATTTATATTTACCCCTGAAATACTTATTAGATTAGATGTGGGATCTAGAGGGTTTATCCCGGTTTATAATGTTAATTGGGAAATTGAAGTCAGCACAAAGAAGAATAAACAGATCAGATTCAGTTTTCAGAATGATTCTTCTTATAATTATGTACATGATTTGAAAAATTATATAGATTTCGCTGTACATAAACATTTGGTGTCTGATAAAGACAATTCGTACATGGTCGAAATGTTAAACAATATTAATGGTACGCAGTATTTTAAGATTACTAAATTGGTGGTCGCAGCACCGGTGGAGGAATTAATTACGCATTCATGGTGGTTGGCTGAGGATGACCGTGTTACCGTAACCTATTACGTCTTAGATCCAAGTTATCATAAATTTGGACGTAGGAAATTATTACATAAAAGTATGACTGTTAACACGGAATTCCTGACCTCATTAATGCATTACGCAACGCGTGCGAGTGATGCGAAATTTACCATAGCAGATTTGTATAACTTTGGTTGTTCGCTCGCTTCACGGGTTATAATTAACGGGACCGTTGTTACCACTAGGAGTAATGACTTTACTAAAGATACCAATTATCAGTTATTAGACCTTGTACAATTTGTCTTTGTGAGGACTTATGAGAAGAAATTCGAGAATGGTTTGGTCATCCAGGAAGTTCTAGACAAAATTAAGAATAATAGGAGACTTTCATTGTTGGGTCTTTTGCGTGAATCTATTGCAACAAAGGTAAAAGAAATGCTTAAAGACGTCTATTACGGAGTATTTGATTTTCTTTTAGGGAATTTGATTTACAAAGCTTATGATTATACTTATGGAATAACTAACGGGGAGTTGCGGTATGCTTCGTTAATCAAAGCTACTAGCTCAGCTAATAATATTATTGGCACAGGAACTGCGTATGTCGACAATATAATCGATTGCCGCAGCCTGACTTTCACTGAAGAAGACTTATGTAATAAGTTGTCAGGTGGAGCCGGTTTCAGTGCGACCATAGGAAGAGCAACTTGTGCTGAGGAAGTCGAGTTGGTTAGAGAGATAGTACCCGGCGACGGCCATTGCCAGTTTCATGCCATCAACATAGTATTGGGTAAACAACACCGCGATGGTTTAGCTTTCAGAAGACATCTCGTCAGTCAGGGGAACGACAGTGAATTACCGAAGAACTTAAAGGATGAGAGTAAGTGGGGAGACGAGGATACCTTAGAATATACTGCTAAAACTTTGGGGGTCCGCTTCTGTGTTCACATAGAAATAGGGTATAGTGTTAACACTGAAAAGTTTAGAATATTTGGAAATGTAGGTAAGTTCTATCACCTAGAATTCAACGGTAACCATTATAATGCGTTACTCAAGCCGGAGGACATTAAACCTTCAGAAGACGAACCACCAATCGTGCTTGATGATGAGGGAGGTTCGCCACTAAGTGTCCCTTACAGACTGTTGAAATTTGTGGGTGATGCAGAATTTATTAGACAGTTCCTTTATAATATATAAGTTAGGAAACTAAAGCTAGGAAACCAAAGTAAAATACCACTATAACCAAAATATTATAAAGTTAGTCACTAGGTCATTAATCAGAGAAACAGAAACTATTCCATCATTCCTCCCAATTAAACAGTGCCGATCCGTCGCGCTATACTAGATAAGGAAAGTAAAACATCCCAGAGTAATCAGCATACGGAGGAATGATTCATTATCAAGTATGCACGGCCTCGTCCAATGCCGTCGCATCTTCAGTTAGGAAAAACAATCCTTCATCCATCGAGAGAGATGCTTCTTCGATAGCATCGAATTTTATAAACAATTTCCTTTCACGGTAGGATGGCAGTAACATGCCCCGGTGAGTTACGACTTTCTCGCGTGGCGATGTCCACCCTGGCGCGTGCCATCAAATCTTAATCAGAAATCAGATGTTAAGTGAAATTGTGAAAAGTCTAGTGTTGTGAAAAAAATAGAACGAAAGAAAAGTCCCGGATAAGAGGACATAATTAATTGGCGCCCGAATAAATTTGCAATCCACAACCATTGGAAGACGGAAGTTATACAACAAAAAAAAACCGTGAGTAAAAACCTTCTTCTAATTTAAGCAAAATAGTGAAATTATAAAAAAATATTACTTTAATTAAATATAAAATATCACAAGAATCTCATCCGAAAATTATTTTTAAATTATTTTTCAAATGCAAAAATTTGACGATTGGTTTGAATCTCTTGACGAAATCGTCAAAGAACACCAAAAAACGTTTGTCCCAGGTGAATTTAAAGTTACACCTAAAACATGGGATGAGTTAATTAAAAGAATTGATGATCTCCAAGATGATGATCCATTAAAATGGAACAAGAATAAAATAATCGCAGAAAATAAAAAAACAAAAAATATGTTATAAAAAAGTATTACAGAATGCTAAATTCAGTCGTAGAAGAAACAAATAATTACTTCTACTTCGAACAACCCAAAAACTATAATTATTACTACACAATCAAATTACCATAACAAACCTCAAGTGAATCGAGAACCCGGTGATTAATTAAGACTGTAAATGCATTTCCACCGGAAAAGATCAGTGTTGTGAAATTTCACAGTTTTAAATCTTCCCATGAAAATTTGATTCCAAATGAACAATTAAGAAACTACAAGTGATGGGTTGGTTTAGTGCAGATGAGGTGATATCAACCTCAGCAAACAGTAGTGTCGGCGAACAGCACAAGACCGCGCAGACAGTTGCGTTGTGCATTTTAGCTGCGCAGACAGTAAATGATATTTTTTAAAATGAAACCACCGGGGGGAGCAACTTACATTTCGGTGATCCCGACGTGATGGTCGGGAAGTTACGGAACTTCCCGGCCATCGTTTGCGCGCGAGTTGAAGCAAACCATTTAAACTCAAGAGTTAAGGTTATAACGATCAGTGATCGCCAAACAAACAAGATGAACCCCCAAACGAATGAAGCCGCCCCCCAACAAGCAAACGCGCGTCATGGGCAGACCGGCCAGCAGCGAAATCGCCGAGGCAACAACCGCCCCCGTCAAATTAGGGCCGAACAACCAGTTGCACAGGCAGATGCACCAACAGAGGTTCTGAAACCGACCAGACAACAATCAGCTCCCGCTAACCGTCCACGCATCGGAAATCCTCAGAACCGAGGCTTAGCCGCCTCCCTTGGTCCCAGATCTAACCCCGACTTCGCTCCGAAAGCCCTCAGCACCACCGCTACCGCCGAGAGACGCGACGTTTTGCTAACCGACGCCATCCTAGTCGAAGGCCTCTCCGGAGGCGTAGCTATAGAGAGAGATCGACACCACCATCTCGATTTCTCCCAGCTCATTCAAGTAGTCGAATCCTCTTACCGAGTCATGACTCGGCAAGACCGCGGCATGCAAAAGTACCTGTCCCTGTCAATGTATCAGTACTATTGCGTCACACTGCTGTGGAAGCGCCTAACCTACGTCCAGACCGCACGAGGCGACAAGGTTAACGAATTCGAGGCGTTTAAGAGGAAGCTCCCTCCGATGTCCATTCCGGACGAGATCGGCTACTACCTCGATGGTGTGGGAAACATATCTGACTTCAATGAACGCAGATTCTTCCTCGCCGTCCAGGCTCATCTTAGGACCGAAGCTATCCTTGGAATCCCAGGACACTATGGTAGGGTCGACGCAGTAACTCATATACAATATGAGACTCTCCCCTCTCCATTTGTAGCCGTCTACCGCATGCTCCAGGACCTGTTGATGACGGACGCCGTCCATCATCACCCTTCTGTCGAGCACCCCGTTGAGTGGGACCTCCCAGTCGAGCTCCGACCTGAAGGAAACTTCCTTCCCAACCGGAACCTCCTTGGCTGGAACGTCGCCGAGCCACTCACCGACGAGCAAGTCCGCACGCTCCGCAGCGCAGGATTGAATGCTGCGTATGAGCAGGATGAGCAGGCATGGGTACCAGAGCAGGCATGGGTAGACAGAGCTAGGTGTCCAGACTTTTATGGGCTACCCCATCATTTACCCCCTGCTCCTATCCATTTCCGAGACGCTATCTTCGGCCAAATCAAACCAGGCTTCGTACAATGCCCATGCAGAATCGGTCGCTACCTCAGGTAGCGTTGCGCAAGCAGGATTCAACGCTAGATTGCAGGGTACAAGCATGCGGAAACTACCGAAGAGCAGGTGAAAATAGCCACCCATATCACCATGAATGTCATGGCGGTAATCGAAAAAGAGGATCTAATAGCGGCGTTCAAGTACCACACCTCCTTCCTTAGAACAATAAGGCATTTCGCATGGCTAAGAAGAGCAGCCAACAACTTCCTGGCGAAAACGAAGGAAACCTCGAGAGTACCTAGAACCGGACCTCTCACAACAGCAGAATTGGAGGATCTCCGCCCAGAGGGATACCCGGGACACTGGCTCCCCAACCGGAACCTGCTCGGCTGGAACGTAGCCGAACCCCTCACGGACGAACAAGTCCGGACGATCCGCAGCGCTGGCCTCAACGCTGTGTATGTTGAAGGAGAAGATGACGCCTTGGTTCCCGATTTCGATACCACAGGCATACAAAGCTTCATCGGGTTACCTATCATCTACCCGCTCCTATTATCAATATCCGAGACATTATCATCGGCCAAGTCTAACCAATCGGCTTTCAACGCCCATGCCGAATCGATCGCAAGCAGTGGAAGTGTTGCGCAAGTTGGTTTTAACGCCAGAATGCAGGACGCATCCCGGCACGCTGGACGTGCCCTCAAGCCGATCTTCGAACGCGAAGCCACCGGATTGGTTTACACGCAGGCGTCGATACACATCTTCTCGGCCATATTAGATGGCGACCGTGTTAAGCAAATAGGTACCACCGAAACAAAGTGTCAAAAAAGTCAGAAACATGAACTCGAAAAATCCTACGATTGGCGACGCGTTAAACAGTGACCGATTATTACCAAAAATTTATTTTGTGCATGTGAAATGTTTCTTTTGAGCGTGGAAATTAGACACAATAAATCATCGCGGGCGAACATCGGACTATAAAATAGTGGAAATAAGAAGAAAGAATTTATCGACATTAAGTTTAAGGGAAAGGACTGTTTGATCATCGCCGACTCAGTTCCTAATGGATATCTTTTGGTGGGCAAATCGACAAAATTGATGCAAGATGACAGGTTGTTCAATAGTACAAAGGATCTCGAGCCCTTGGAGATGTATATTCCTAGCATAACATTACGTTCAGGAGTTCCTGGTTGTGGAAAAACTAAGCGAATAATCGATAGTGTCACTCAGAATGACTTTATAATAACTTCTACTAGAGAGAACAAGGAGGATATTGTTTCACGCTGCGACAAGATGAGAAACCGAACGAAAACTATCCATTCTTTGATAATAAATAAAGATAATATTGATGTCGTAGTGGATAAGTTGTATATAGATGAAGTTTTGATGTCGCACGCTGGTGAAATAATGATTGTCATTAATTTGCTCAGACCGACAGAAGTGATTATGAGTGGGGATGAACAACAGATCCCTTATATAAATTGGTTGTCGTTTGTTGAAATGAGGTGCTCTGATGCTGCCCGGATATGTAACAACTTATGTTATGATAATCAGTCATACCGTGTTCCGAGAGACGTGGCGCTTTTGTTTAATGATTCGTATAAAAACGGATTCGTAACAACGAAGGAAACCACTAGATCCCTGGATTACGTGATTGTTACTTCGGCTAAATGTATACCACCAGGTGCTCAGGTGTTGGTCTTCAAGCAAACAGAGAAAACTCCATTGAGATTACTGGGTCATACCGTATCTACAGTGCATGAATATCAAGGGAAACAAGCTGATGTTATTTATCTTTATAGAGATTCGATCTTCCCATTAGAACCGATATATAAATCAGATCCACATATATTGGTGGCTCTTACTAGGCACTCCAAGAAGTTTGTATATTATACGAAAATTCATGATAATATTACATTGCTTATAGATCGTGCTAAAGAATTTACGGAACAAGACTTGCGTGATAAATTAATCGGTGGAGGTAGTTCTGGTATGATGGTTCAAAATTTTCGTTACGCGGAAACAGATTTTTCAAATTTACTGAGTTATGGGCTGAGTTACGATGTACCGAGGTATCAACTTGTGAAGGACTTGTATGAGATTCGCCGAGTTCGATTCTCCAAAAACGCCTTTAAAAGAGCACCTGCGTCAGTGCCAGCACTACAAGCCTGGTTTGACAATGTTTTACCGGGTGTATCTTTAGTTGATAAAACACATGATAACTACCTTATCCATAATGATCCGCTGAGTGTTAACGTAGCTGGAAGATTAACCATCGACATGAGCAAGTCTATTCTAAAAATTAGAAATTTTGACATGATGAGGCCTAATTTGAGAACTAGTATGGGGTTGGAACGCATCAGATCGATGAGAGAATCCTTGCTGGCTTATGTTAAGAGAAATGACGCCGTTCCCCCGGCTCAAGCTCCAGTGGATCCGATCATTATGGTCGAGATGATGACTGAGCTTTTTAAAGGATTTTTTGATCAAGAAAAGTTAAATAACATTGCTTCTTTTCCCATCAATCTTACTTCCGAATCCATTTATAAGTGGAGTAAATCTCAAGATAGAACCGTAGATATGAGTATGGAGGAATATCTTACTGAGGCTATAATGACTGTTTATGATTTCATGATCAAAACACGCGCCAAACCTGATCTAACACCTGATAGTTCAAAAAATTATCCAGCACTTCAAACTATTGCCAGTCAACCATTAAAATATATCCAACTACTCTGCCCATTAATTAAAGACTTGAAAGAAAAACTTTTAACATATTTGTTGCCCAAGTTTAAAATCTTTTCTGACGTGACGATTGATGAATTTGCAGGGGTCATGAATACTTTGTATCCTGAGGGTTTTGAACTTGGTTCGAGAATCTATGAGTTTGACGTATCTAAGTACGATAAATCTCAGGATGAATTAGCTCTCCTTTTTGATGCTGCAGTCATGCGCATGTTTGGTATATCCGAGGAAGTGATAGCGTTGTGGATTTCCATGCATACTGTCACTGAACTGGTGGACCATAGAAATGGGGTGAGGGCCAAAGTAGTGTACCAGCGAAAGTCGGGGGACCCTTTCACTTTCTTGGGTAACACCGTCTTCTTGATGGGCTGTGTTTCTCTGGTTGTACCGTTGCAATATATTGAATTTGCCGCTTTTGGTGGTGATGATCAGATTATAGTAACTAAGTTTGACATCGACCTCAATAGCGTAATGATATTTGAAAATACGTTTAATCTTGAAGTCGAACTATTTGAGCGAAAATATGGTTACTTCTGTTCAAAGTTTCTGATTTTCTCTAACGGTAGATGGTATTTTCTGCCTGATCTGTTGAAGACGATCACTAAATTTGGTAGACATGACTTACGTAACCCTGAACACGTTGAGGAATACAGAATCTCAATGTGTGACTTATTATCAGTGTATGATGATACGAGTCTAGTACCGGTATTCAATGAAGCGTTTAACGAAAGGTATCCTAGTCCCATTGCTGATCATTCGCATATAATTGGTGTTGTTTTAGAACTTGTTAGGACTAAAGAAAACTTCTCGAAATTATATTATACTCGTGCTGGTGACAGACTTTGCATGGATCCATCACGTTCAGATATCATTAAATGAGTTGAGGTTTTTGTATGCTTTATTCTACTAAAGCCTTATATTTTAGGTTAAATTTTTGTTTGTTGAAACTTTATATAAACACACTCCCACACGTTAAATAATGGTTTCTAACGCCACTCGTAGATCTAGAAGTAGGGCTAACGGAGCGCAGCGTTCTTTCCTGGACACTCTGTGGTTGAGTGTCTTAAAGTGTGCGGCCCACCCTTTAACTTTTTGTGTTGTTTTGTTTTTGATCTTATTCGTGGCTTCTGAAGTAGTTATTTCAGAGGGCCCTTTTGAGTATATTGATAAGTTATTAAAAGCCGAATTGAAAACAGATTTGTCTAAGACGGAAAAATTTTTACTTACACTGATCGAGAAATTGTTAAACTTAATAACGGTTCAGAAGAAGAAGGTTGCCGCCTTATTAGGCTATATAGTTCCGGTAGTTATTAATCCCTCGAGAACTAAACTTCTTATTTTTGTTACCACCGCTATAGTTGTTGTTGCATTTCCGTCTATCAGTGTATATTCACACCTAATTACTGCCCTTGCTCTGTTTTTCTATCTTAACATAGCAAAAATCGAACATAGGGCTATAATTGCCTTTTTGTATGTTGTCAGCATTACAATATACCTCCATGTTGTGGTTAATCCTGCTGTTTCCAAGGATTATACCATCCGTGGAACCAGCACCACTAGTAAACCATGAGTACCTCGGGTCATGTTACTCGGATATTGATTTTAGATCCGCTTTACCCGCTTATAAAATGTTAGTACAATTTGGTCGATTGGAGTTTTCTACTGATTGCTTCAAGGCGACGATTGGTAAATCTTGTAATTTACCATCTCATTGTAACTCTGTCACTACTCATCATTTGAATATTGACAGTAAAATTATTTTGATATGTGTAGGGTATTTGGGCGACCCGACCACACTCAGAACCATCCGGTTTTATCACTTGGCACCCAGCGTTAAAGTCGTTCGGTAATCGGAGGATCGATTAGAGAACATACCGCACGAACTAGCGAGTAAGAAGCATGGTGAAGTAAAACACATTTTTTTATAGACCAAAACATTATAAAATTCTGCATGAAAAATTACACGCCTTATTTTAAGAATGAAATTAAATTAAACATTTAAATTGAATAAATGTTTTAATACTAAAATATATCACAAAAAGATATAAGATGAATAATTGTTGAGTAATACCAGAAACTGGTATGGAAAATGAATCGAAGAAGTAGAACTGGAATTTGAGAAACTTTACATCAAAATTTAAAAAAAAAAACGATTAATAATAAATTCAAACATGAAACATTGAGATCGAAGCTCAAATTTGCAAATGAGCTATATGAAGGGATTTTAATTTATCTTTGTGAAAATACAGATCCAATTAGTGAGGATCAATTTAATGAAATAACAACTAATACTAATACGTGGTATGATGAAGTAACCCGTATTTTAAAAGTTGAATTAGCTTCTAGTACAAATAAATCGTATGGTAAAACTGCTTCAGCTTTACACTATTCATTTAAATCTGGAGAAGTGAAAAACAGTATAATGGCTCTTCCACCACCTTTAGACATCAAGCGAACGACAGCATCGTGCAACCGTACGACGGCAGCGCTTATAACCTCGGTGCATTTGTCGATGCAGCCACGCAACTTAGTGATTATGTGCAACCAACACATGTAGCAACTGCTATCAAATTTCTAAAAACAAGGCTGTCCGGAGTCCATGATATAGCGTCAATTGCTAACCTACTCAAGGGTTCAAGGGATGCGCACGCTCCATTAGTAACGGCAGTTTTGGACATAGCTGTATTTGGAGTAGCAAGACAGGCACACAAGGCGTCATTTCCATGGGCGATGTTGAGAGCCCTTCACAAGAGAAATGGTCTTTTTGTAGAATCACCAGAACTGCTGAAGGTATTTCACTGAATGCAGTAGACAAAGAGTTATTGGCAACCTCGCTACACGCAGACACTTTGGCAATGGATTGATCAGGCAAAGGCATGTGGGCTGCATACCATGGTCTTACTAGGAATCCGTTTCAACTTAAGATGATTCCCGGAGCGAATGAGCAAGTGTACAGGCAGTGGTTGTCGTACTCTGTGACAGGGCTCTGGGGCGAAGATGTTGCCATACTCAAGCATATTTTTGGAGCCGACACTATCAGGCGAAAACAGTACGGCAATGCATTTAATAAGAGACGGAATCGGGGAGAGCTGAAGAAAGTCTACCTTTATCCGGCATAAACATAGTGAAAGACACTACTTAAATTAGGCAATGCAAAGAGAACAAACAGTGAAATAAAAACTGCCTATAGTAAAACTAGGTGTAAATTAATTCAGTTGTTAGAAAAGGAAGACCTGGTGATAGTGTTAAAAAACGATGCTAACGAGATTACAGTGGAAGCAGCAATAGAAGCAGTAGGATTTAGCACATTAGATGTCAAGTTTTCATCAAATCCCATTTGATGAAAATTCTAGAAAATACACAGCTTTTTCAACCAACACGGGTCACTATCAATTCAAAAGATTACCGTTTGGATTAAATATCAGTCCAAATAGTTTGCAGAGAATGATGGCGATTTCGATGGCTGGTTTAACACCAGAACGTGAATTTATTTATATAGATGATATTGTAGTTATCGTATGTTCTTTGAGGCATCACTTGGAAAATTTGGAAACTGTTTTCGAACGTTAAAGACATTGTTAATGAAAATTGTTAAAAGCAAGCGAAAAGAATTAATTTGTAATAAGAAATTCAGTTAAAGGAAAATTAAAAAATAATAATTTGTTTCTGTTACGGCACAAAGTGGTGCGATTGCGATTGGACTTTGATCCCATACCAGGTTCATCGCATCGTCATCAGTTATATCGAACTCAATTATATTGACCCTTCCCGAGCGAGCGCCCCAGCCTTTAAAACCCGGCCACAACAAAGTTGCAATCATCAATCAAAGTGCAACCAAACACCAGAATGTGGCCATTCTCATCGGAACCAGAAGTAAACGTGGAGAACAACATCTCCACACACAACGCGATCGGGTACTCGATCGACGCGTTGTTCGTGGTCATCATCATCATCATAATCATCGTTTGGCGATGGCGACGAAATGTGCGCCGTCTGCAGAAAATGGAGGAATTGGCGGCACGGCTCGCTCGGGAACGAGCCTCGAGTGATGTTTGAAACAACCGAATAAAATCAGTTCAAAGTTGGAACTCGTGTCATTCACTTGGATGACAACCCTTTGTGTGAAAATTCTCGTGTTATGTTTAGACTTAACAGTTTACTTAACAGACATTATAACCTTAAACTAAATTTATCAAAATGTAAATTTCTTAGGACTGAGGTAACTAAGTCATAAGATAACTGACAAAGGGATACTACCAGATGAGTCTAAATTTGAAGCTATCAAAAACCATCCTATACCGAAAAACTCAGACGACGTACGAAGATTTGTAGCTTTCTGCAATTATTATCGTAGGTTTGTTGAAAATTTTGCTAAGATAGCATATCCATTAAACCAATTCATGAAACAACCACCCGGCAACTCTGATGCTTGGTCAGCAAAGATGACCACCATGTCGTTCTCTATGGGTTTCGCCAAGACTAAAAGTTCGGAATAAAGCGACTCAACCTACAACCGTCCGAGTGTTAAGTCATATGTGAAATATCACGGCCAGCGTCCATAAGAACAAATAACTCAGTACATGGCGACCGTGACAGGACTCGAACCTGCAATCTTCGTATTCGAAGTTGAAGTGACTGACAATAATGGGTTGGTTTTAGGCAGACGAAATCGTCGCCCCAACCATAAGTAATCAGTGTGAAATACCCGTTATGAAGTGTTTAGGAAAATTAAAATATAAATAATCGAAGCTGAGCAAGGATATTTGAATTGATGTGCAAAAATGCCAAACTGCAAAAACTTTATCAGTTGCCTTCCTCTGCTGAATACATTGACATACATGATTACTTTCTAAGGCTCTCTTGGAGAGCAAACGCCACTATCGTCGATTGTTTAAAACCGCGATTTCAAAGTGATATGCAAATCCTCAGAAGTGGTTTAGGTTACATAGCCTTAAATAAGCTTAGTCTTAGCTTTCGGCTCAACTGGTGTGATGTGAGGGGAATATCAATCAAGTAATTTCTTTGGAAACCAGTGCTTCTTGTCGAGGAACGTGAATTGAACCTACATATTTTTCAAGCAAACATTTCCAAAAGTAGCTGTATACTGTTTATCGCTCTCTTTCCTTAGGCAACTTAAACTAAAACTTTATCTATACACTTCCTTCTAATGGTTTTTGTTTTTGTCCTAGTGCGGCATTGTGCCGAATACATTGGCAATTATACTACAAGAAAAATATCACTGTTGCCTCAGCGTGTTGTCGTCACGCCAAAGGAACGCGGCAGTTTATCCTAGACCGGAAAATAAAACTTTCTGTGTTTCGGTCCCTAGCTAAACTAATCGATCCTGAATTTTACGGTTCCGCTTCTTACCTGCCAGCATGAGATTCAGCTGTTTGAGAATTTCGTTGCGTTCGGTGAGTTCGCCGTGAGGTATCGCCTTGATCGCCGCACCAGAAGGTCACACGCTGGTTTCGGAGTTCAACTTCAGGACGAATTTATTCGACTTCGGATCCACCACTTCTTCGCTGACGGTAAAATGAGGAATCTTGTTGATGGAAACCGTAAGCGAGACATCGTTCTGGATCAGCTGGAACGTGCATCCGTCCGAAATCGGTCGCGATAAAAGTTCATCACAGATCAAGGCCCAATTGTGATTAGTTCGACGCTCCTTCTCGTTCTGCAGTACAGGAGCTTCAACGAGATATGGCTCTAGGAAAGATCTGGGCGACATGTCATTCTTAAGGCAATGTGCAAGATGTTTTAAAATAGATTCGATCGTGTGCCGCGGTTGCTGTCGAGTTATTCGTAAATATTTCTGCAGAGCTCTCGCCATCGATGGGAAAATAGCTTGAGCCGCTTCGTGTGGATCAAGTGGTATAACCGGTGCTTGTGTTTGAGCTTGATCATTCTGCATCCGCTTGATATGTGTGAATGCTTCTTCGGCCGCCGTAACAAGTCTGGCGCGACGTTTCTTCACGCGTCTTTCATATTCATGTTCTTCATAAAATCGTTCGTTGTGAGAGGAATCACGGCGACGGGCATGCGCAGCCAACACGGCTCTGGATTGGTTCTGTTGCTGAGCTGGCGTGGAACCATCCACCTCATAATACTTGAATGACGAAGATGCTTTACGTTGTGCTTTCGAGACTGGTAGGCGCTCCAGATACGGATTATATATTGTAAATTCCGTATAATAGCGCTGAAGTACCCAAACTGCTGCTCGTTGAATGCTCAGCTGTCCTATACTATAGTTGTGCGACTCGCCATCGGGACTTCTTATAACCTTTATGTGATAGATGGGTTGTAGATGTCGAATTTCAAGAAGTATGACCGCAACATAGTGTACGAAAAGGAGTGTATCCGTAAAGTTGGTAGCGTATGATACCAGAGTTTTGTAGTTCACCGCCTCCGAACCGGAAACCAGCGCCTTGATTCCTTCCGTTACTTGGACAATATAGAACAGCCAATAGGCAAAAGTAGATATGAGCACCAGCAAAAGAACGGAAGCGCGAAAGAAAAATATTCTTGGCATAATGGCCACAGGTTTTCGGAAGAAAACTGCCCATAGACCTATTGCTAGCAGTAACATTCTTGCTGCCAGAGATACCAGCATTCCTTTGCATTCGGCATTGCACACTAGCAGTTGTAATCGATCGTTTGGTGTCAAATCCATATTGTCGAATGCGGATGGGAAAAATCCTACCTTTGGTAAAACTGCCATAATGAGCGGACTCAGAAACGCTGCTGTACAAAGTATCACTGACAACGATCGTTCCAGATACCGCTGACAGGCGAATCCTATGCCAGTATCATCCGTCATCTGCCAGTAGCTGACATCTTCCATCGATATGCTCTGTTCCGATGTATTTCCCGTAATAGCCGTTGTGTTTTCACCCCACGTTTCATCCTGTGGTAGAATTTGAACTTCGATAACCTCCTGCCCATCTCGACCGTCATCGCCGAGATTGACGCTTGTCTGGAACGGAGCCATATCTGGGCGTTTGTTTCGCGAATGGTTGTTCCTATGTGAGTGTCTCGTTCGGTCCCGATGAGATCCCAATGTGCTGCTACTATTATGTCCTCGTGCGCGCCTGGTTGATTTGCTGCTAGGTTCCGATTTTACTGATTCGTTTTCCATTCTTCAAACTACTTTCAATAATTGCATTGAAAGTTATCATCGATTGCCAACTTTCCACTTATTGTAAATGATCGATATGATACATCCCGCAAGGTGACTAATTGGATGATAGTTTGAAACAAAAATGGCTGCCTTTTCTCACGATGTGTGGCACAAATTGAGCCGTTTCACAGCTCCTACTGTAAGCTGGAATGTGTCTACTTCTTCTTCGTGTTTTTTTGCACTGCATGGAAGAACGAAAGAAACCTGCCTTTACAGTTATTTTCTTAGGCAGCAGATTAATTTGTTCACTTTTTTTTGCTGATGATAAAGCTAATTTTACAACTTTATTCTTTAAACACCAAAAATCCAATTTTCAGTAATTGATGCTGCTATTTTTATAACCGGAATGTGCGAATGTGAAATTAAATTACGTCATTTGAGCTGCTACGCCACATCATCCTTTCCGTCAGTTTTACACTTTACACAATTTGCGAAGCGGCCAGGCACTTTGAAATTGCATTAAATATCACGCTTTATTAGTAGCCGTTTCACGTGGTTGCCTCTCGAAAATGTTCACCAAAATTTGAGGTCGGAATCAAACAAACTGTTCCACGATTACGATGAGAAAATTTTTCGGCCACCATTTTGTTTCACTGCATTTTCCTGCAGTTGCAAATAACCAAGCCGAGAAGCGAATGTACGACCGGCAGCGACCGACTGATGAACACGAATGAGATTGAAAAATAAAAGCACACTGGCAGGGCAGGCAGGTTCGTCAAGCCGCTAGAGTGACAGTTACAAACCGGCAATCGTGTAGATGTAACGACCAGTAACGGTTCACATCCGCGCCGGTAACGACTACCTAACACTGTCAGCCAGTTTGACACAATTGAATCAAAGGTTGAAGTTTTTATTTAAAGGAAACATTTTTTTAAGTTATTTAAAAACATTTTTCTTTGATTAAAAAAAGTTTACTTTGTTTAAAAAGAAATAAGCGCAATTGAATCATTTATTCAGGATCAAAGTGTTTGTTTTAAATCAAAGTCCAAAAGTATTTAGTTAAAAAAATTAATTCTTTTTTTTCACAATTTTTTTTGAATAAAAAACAAAAGTTTTTTTTATCAAAAAAAAAAACAAGTTTGTTTTGAATCAAAATCAGTTTTGTTTTGTTTCAAAAGCCTAGTTTTCGCTGCGTGTGTTAGTAGTAGTTGAGTGAGACAAACCAAAAACAGTTATAGAAAAGCAACAGAAATGTATGAAGAATTTTAAAAATATTATTTTTCTAGAAAAAATACTTATTTCCAAATTCAGCAAAAAATATACATTTGTTCACCAAAGTATTTCCAATGTATAAGGCGCTTATATGGATGGAACAAATATTTGTTACGTAGATTTTTTATCGAGTTAAAATAAATGCTTTTCGCTTAATTTCTTTAACTGAAAATTTTTATTTTTTGTTGGATCTTAAATAAAGTAGCACTCATTACAAGTTGTAAGTCGTAATCTAAGCATGTTTTTTAAACTTCATTTGAAAAAACGTTTTTCGAAATTCGAATATTTTTCTGAAATACTACTAAATTTCCAAGGAAAAACTGTCCCGTAGTCATTACATTGAAAGTTACATTAAAGTAAAAATTTTATTTACTGATTGTCACATGTTATTTCAAAGAATGCGACTAATTACTTATTTGAACAAGAAAACCCCTCTACTTTCCATAAATTGTAATTTAGTTTATGTAAAATCCCATGCTTATCGTTCGAAATTTCATAACTTTTTTTTGGACCCTGCGTTTAGGCTCTGTCAATTTGTTCCACCTTTTCATCTTTCTATCTCGGAGCTAACCAGGTGTTTCTTAGCCTCGAGTCCAGTAATTGGTCAGCTTGAACACCACACCCATGGTGGGGTGCGGTTTTGCGGATGACTTCCGGTCGGAATGTTTCATTTTGTTTCCTTAACACATGGACACCCCGTACACCACCTGCATGCGGGTCACAGCAGTTTTGTTTTAATTTACATATATAAATCAATATTGAAACAAAATTCTAAACGAGCTAATAACAAAACGAGTCTCCACAGTTGTTCAATCAGAGAACTAAAGCAGATAAAACTGCCCTGTGGCACCGCTGTCTGAACAAAAATATATTGCATCTCTGTTCCACCCACTCGCCTATGTATTTGGGTCTTGATTTGTAGGGGTGCGAGCGAGAGGGTTCGATCGAATTCATGAATTCATGATCACTATTCATCGGCCTGAGCACGGAGTTGAAATCTTGAGATTCATCAGTGCATGTTTGCCCTTCTTGTGGAGTGTTTGTATTATTTGTTCGTGCCCGAAAATGTCTACAATTGCGGTAAGTAGCTTAGGAAGAAATATGCTGATGAAATCATAACATGCAACTTTGTTGCCATTCCAGCCGCCTGTAGATGATTTCACACCACGAAATTTTCAAAAGGAAATGTTGAAAATATGCCTACAGAAAAACACGATCATCTATCTACCGACTGGTGCTGGGAAAACGCACATCGCCCTCATGGCGATAAAGGAACTAGCCAAGGGAGCTGGTCTGGACAGGTTAGTGCACGCTCGAACTTACGTGGCCTTATTCCAAGATGAATGGCCGCACAAGAAAACTCTCCTGATGATTCATACTATGCAGTCTCTGCATGCACTTTTTCTCGACCAACATATTTTGGCTTCAGCCTACTTTTCCAAGGGAATAATGAAATTAGAAATTGAGTTGCGAAATATTAACTTAGGACAGTTTTGGTACCTAAGAGCAAGTTCACTGGTGTTGGGAAAAAGTGGTAGAAATTTCGTCACTTACAGTACATTTTGAAAATTTTACCATGCAAAAACATTTTCAAGATCTGTGGCCTTCTAGTTTTTTTACAACACGTGTTGTATTTTCGCATGCTGTGATGCAAAAATAGCAATATTTCTATCACATACGGCTGAAATAGAAACAGTGTTGTAAAAAAATACAACGCCCCAAGATCTTGAAAACATGTTTGCATGGTAAAATTTTCAAAATGTCGAAATTTCTACCACTTTTTCCCAACACCAATGAACTTGCTCTAATAGGTACATAGTATATTGTGGTTTAAGTTTGAATATTTAGATCTTGTAGATATTTGGTAGGTATATCTATACTAACTTGCTTATTTAGCACATTCTATCAACAAAGAATGTTCACTTCATTCAAATTTTCAATATGAATCTGAATTGGATTAGAGTTCTTGGAATCTGGCAATGGGAACTTTAACCTGTTATAATTAAATCTAATTTTAAATTTTCGGTATGCAATATTGGATGTCTGAGTCTGTATAGTTTAGTTTAGTTTTTAGTTTAGTTTAGTTTAGTTTATTCAGTTTAATGTACAAATCTGGAATCAGAACCCAAATCAAAAATCATCATTTGGAAGTTGTTGAAAAAGTTATAGGTATTCACGTTTATGAATCATTGAACAGAAAACCGAATTGAATTTTGATTTTGAATTTGAACTAAATCAAAAGTCTTAATCTGAAACTCACATCCAAAGTTCGAATCTGAAATCTGAATCTGCATTCCATGGTTTTTTTTCAGACCATTAACGGAGGGTGGTAAACGGACCTTCTTCGTCGTGAACACCGTGGCGTTGGCCAAGCAGCAGCGTGACTTTATAGACAAAAATGTACCGTACGACACAACAGTCTACACCAGTGACCGAAACATCGACGCTTGGAAGGGGAACAAGTGGCTAGAGGAATTCGCCAAGTACCAGATCATCATATGTACGGTGCAAATATTGTTGGACATCCTCAAGCATGGGTACCTGTCGCTAAAGCACATCAATTTGCTCATCTTCGACGAGTGCCATCATGGCCTGGGCGATCATCCCATGCACGGTGTGATGGAGATGTTTTTGAAGGTGCCGAAGGCCGACCAACCTCGGGTCATCGGTTTGAGTGGAATGTTACTGTACAGGTCGCTTAAAACCGTCGATGCAGTAAAAGAGGAGCTTTTAAAGCTGGAAAATACCTTCTATTCGACAATTGCTACTGTGGGATCGTACGATAAGTACACAGAAGTGTGTCAATTCTCAACTGACCCGAACGAGCAGCTTTTGCCGTATTCCGTAACCATGCCGTCATTAGTAGAACAGGAAATAACTGCTTCCGTTAACTCATTTCTGACCACTGTTGTTCAATACCATCTACCAAAATATTCGAATGTTAGCAAAGCCCTTCTACCAACTATGCCGAAACCAAAAAAAGAGATTGAAAAAATGATGAAAGAGGTGCTATATCAGATAAGCGACCTAGGTTTATTCGGTGGATCAATCGCTGTTCTCGGTGCGATTATAAAATTTGAAATGTCCAAACGCACTTCCGACTCCCTGGGTTTGCGAACGCTTTTTCGCTACTGTATTACGTGTAAGGTTCTGTTTGGATTGCCTTCATTATCCGGTGTTGTTTAATTGCCCTTATCGTTACAGTTTGTGAAAGCCTCCACCACAAAATAAACCGACATATGGAGGGAATGACGGTTGAGGACAAAGTTTACAACTTTTCTTCCATTAAACTGCGCCAACTGATGAAATACCTGAAGGAATCATCCTCAAAAACGGAGACAAAGACTCTAATATTTGTGGAAAGACGGTACTCAGCTAAAGTCTTATATCACATGTTAAAGATGTATTTTTCGAACAGTGAAGCCACCGATTCTATTATTCCGGACTTTATAGTAGGCAGTAATGCTTTTATACCTGAATCAATTGAATCCATACTTTGTGCTCAACGAGATCGTAAGGTAAGGTATTCTTCGTCCATCCATACTGACTTAGTTAAATTAGTCTTGATATGTCCCGCTGTAGGTCCTTCACAGATTTTCGAGGGGGGAAACGAACACCATCGTTACCACCAGCGTTCTTGAGGAAGGCATAGACCTTCAAATGTGTAATACGGTTATCAAGTTTGATAAACCCAAAACATTTGCGTCCTATGAACAGTCGAAAGGGCGCGCAAGGATGAAGAACTCCAACTACTGTATCATGCTGAACGCGACAGACCGGAGAGAGTTCTTGGAAAAATACACCTTCTATAAGCAGCTGGAAAAAGAGCTACAAACGGTCAGTTAAACTTTTTACTAGATTGTTAAAAAAAACTAGAAAATCAAGTAAGGACAAAAAAATGACTGAATGCCTCTGAAACATATTCAATAACAAAAATTACCTAAGTAATTATAAATTATAAAAATTCCAAAAATAATTGAGGCGCTTGGGATCAGTGGGGTGCAAGTGCCTAATACTGTATTTGTTTTCTCCACTCGTGGAGTGTTCCACCGTACCCGATAAAAACAAACACAAATCCTCGCCAGTGTATTGCTACCTCGCTCACTCACACGCTCTCTCGCAACACTGGCAAAATTATCGGTGGGCCACCGTCCGTAAGCAGAACTCCGACAGGTCAAAACCAGTGCAACACCGTCCGAATAAACAAACAGTTTGACAGCACCTAGTGGTGCACCAGTGCAACACTAGTGCAACACTCGGCATAAACAAATACGGTATAAATGATAGTTGCGAGAAAATGCGCTTCAAAGTTCTGAAGGTGCTCGATTTTTCATATATTTTTCGAATTCGAACAGTTTTATGTCAATAAAAAAAGTCTTAAAAAAAAATTATAAGAAATCATCTCATTCAATGTACCAGATGTACATTGAAACATGGATAATCGTTAGGTATACTTATCTTAAAATTTTTGATTTTGGCACTTGCACCCTCTGATCCTAATTGAAAGACAAAAAATAAAAAGAGTAACCAAAATGACATAAATTACAAGAAATTTAAAAAAATAGACATTAGGCACATAAAACGAAAAAAAAAATAAAAACTTTCAATTTTTTTAAAAATACAATCAAAATTTTTAAAAAGATGCAAACATCTTAAGTAAGAGAAAATTAAAAAACTGAAAAAATTAAAACAATGAAAACTTTCAAAATTTTCAAAACTGACATACCTAAATGTAAAAAACATTAAGTCAACAAATATAATCAAAATCACAAAAATACAACAATTTAAACTGAAAGAAAAACAGAATTTATAGAAAAAAATACAAGAAAGACAAAGTTAAAAAACGTGTTGTCAAAAATGATAGAAAATGAAAAAACTGACAAAAATTACTAAATTTAAACAGTTACAATAATTTAAAAAAATTAAATTCACCAACAATTTATAAATAACAAAATCATGGAAAGTTAGAATTCTTAAATTATGAGGTTTCAACAAAGTTCAAGAAAACACGTCAAGATTTAAGTTGTATTGGAGCTTAAGAGCTAATGACATTGGAGTTTCTTGATTGGTGTGATAAGTTTCGCCTTCAGATTGTCCTTATCCAAAAAAAAAGATACAAAAATCTTTAAAATGACAAATTTACCAACGGAATTTAGAAAATTTACAATAAAAGTTGCAAGAAATCACAAAAATACAGTAAAACTAAATTTACAAAAATTGCAAATGAGAAAAAAAAGAATTACAAAATTTAAAAAAAGAAAAAAAAATTAAAAATGAAAAAAATCACTGAAATTATAAAAATAACATTAACAACTAAAACAGTAAATTAAAAATATTAAATTCAAAAATGGTTTTATTTTTACCTTTGGTATTTGAAACTTTTAGCTCTTTGAATGCTTTTTGATCGTGTTAGTCTTTTTTTTTGTCAGTATTTTAATATTAAATATTGTCAAATTTTGTCATTTTCGCTATTTATGTTTTTTTTTATTTTGCGCATTTTTGTAACTTTTGTCACTTATGTCGTTTTTCTCATTTTTGCTCAAAATTCAGTGTAAGATATTTGTCATTTGATTTTTTTTTATTTTATTCCGTAGAGTTTTTGATAATTTCTAGAATAACCCTCTGAAGGACACTCAATGAACAAGTTCAATAAACAAGTTTTTTCCTCTTTTTTTTTCCTTCCACAGAGCTTGATCGGGAAGACCATCAACCGACCGGATCCGCTAGATAGCGATGTATACGAAGAGTTAAACAACGAATCGATTCCCCCATTTTTCACCAAAAAGGGAGCCAAACTAGATGCTCTCTCGGCCATCCAGCTACTCAACCGGTACTGCATGACCATGCCGCGGGATGCCTTCACAAACACCAATATCAGTTGGGAACGTAAGGACCTGCCGAGTGGGAAAGTTCTCGTCCAAATAATGCTTCCGCTGCAATCTACGGTGCGTGATAAAATTGCGGGCCAACCATCTGTCAGCATCAAGCAAGCCAAACGGTCCGCTGCATTCGAAGCCTGTCGGAAGCTTTACGAAGCCGGGGAACTCAACGAGCATCTGGTCCCGATCGATGCCAAGCGTCAGTTGATAAACGTTGAAAGTACCTACTTCGAGCACTGGAAGGAATTTTCCGCAGGTTCGCAAAAATATAGTTCGAAAGCATAATTGAGTTTTGTTGGTGTCAACTTTCTTATTCTTTCATTTTAGATTCATCCAAAGAGGCAGGAACCAACAAGAGCGTACGAAGCCATGCAATAAAATATCCTCAACAAACTGCTGGATGTTTTCCTCAAGCCGGGAAACCGTGCTTCATCTACGTGCTTCGCATGGACGCTGGATTTTCCGATGAAACCAACGAAAATGTTGAGGTATTCCGTAGTTTGTTCAACAACAGTAATAACTACGGTATTATGACAACAAAACCGCTGCCACGATTGGCCAAAATGAAATTTTTCATAACGCTTGGACTCATCAACGTGCAGGTGGACGAACATCCAATAACGCTCTCTGACGCGGGGAGCGATGTAGAACTAGAAATGCTACGAAATTTCCATGTAACCCTCTTCCAGGATGTGTTGAAATTGTGGAAACAGTTTCTGGTATACGATTACTCCAATGGGAACGACAGTTACCTCATTGTTCCTATGAAAGGGTCCACCGGTATCGATTGGGAGTTGGTGCGTAGTTTTCAGTTCATGGAAGAGGCCCCGACCGAACTGACGACTGTGGCTCGTGCTAGGATGAATTTTGATCCGGACCAGTACCGGCATAGTGTCGTGCTTCCGTGGTACAAAAACAATCAGGACTGCAAATACGTCGTCACACAGGTGCACGAACATCTGACACCCCAGAGTGCCTTTCCGAATCCGGAATATAGTTCATATGAAGATTATTTTGTCAGATCCTATCACCTGTCAGTGGTCCGGAAGGATCAATTTTTGATAGAAGTGAAAGGTATAACCACAAGCTTAAACCGCCTAAATCCGGGCTCAGAAATGGATGGCAAAAGCGCCAGATCTAAGCACTGGCGTTTTAGCGAAAAATTGATCCCGGAACTTTGCCACAATTATCAGTTCCCTGCGGATTACTGGCTTCAGGCCACAATTCTACCAAGCGTTTTGCACCGTTTGCATTATTTGCTACTATCGGAAAACATTCGCGTCGAATTGGCCACGGCGGTGAAAGTTGGCTGTCTCCAAAATGCTGTGATTGAAGATTTAGATGTCGAATTCCAGCGATCAAAAACGGTAGATATTGATTCGATTAATACAAAGTACAATGACGATGACGACAATGATGATGAGGATGATGATGACGATGACGATGAAGATGCAGAAATGATTAACGATAATGATCTGCCGAAGGCAATCGATCTAAAGCAACTTATGTGTACTCAAATAGAACCACTCACGATGGAAGCCGGAATCCCATGGTCAGCGGAAGAGGAACCCATGGATATCGACAGAAATTGGGATAACACCACCAAGCTGGACTTGGACTATTACGATACTTTCATTAGAAAATTTGATGGCTTGAATATTGTTGATCAGGTCTCAGATAATATCCATGCTTCCTATAAAGAGGAATACTATGCTGCCAGCCCGCAAAAGAAAGCTATCGTCGATGCACCATTGCAGGAAAAATTTAAGATAAGCCTTTTGGAAAAAACGCCTCAAAGCACGGCGAATGTGTCTCTACAGCAAAAAGATATCATTAAGGCGTTAACGGCAAAAAAATCAAGCGACGTGTTCGACTTAGAAAGATTCGAACTGCTGGGTGATGCATTCTTAAAATTCGCAACGTCGTTCTATTTGCTGAAAGCTCATCCTGATTGGCACGAAGGGTTCCTGACTGTAGTCAAGGGTCAAATCGTGTCGAATCGTAACTTAGTTTACTGTGCAATGCGGATGGGATTGCCGGGAATGTTGAAAGTTCATCCGTTCGATCCGAGAAACGACTGGCAACCGCCCCTGGCTACGGTTCCGAAGAACATTATCCAGATGTTAGTCGAGGGTCATCACCAAAGTATTGCCTTGTATCAGCTAGAGTTGGACGAAGTGGAGAAAAAAACAGGTGCAATGCACAGCGAAAATGTTTCGCATTTCATCGGACAATTGGATACGACCCCCAACCCGTACCCCGATATTTCATCGATGCAAAATTATCTTGGTCGACAATCAATGGGCGACAAAACACCTGCAGATGCCATGGAAGCGCTTTTGGGTGTTTGCCTCAATGCTGTAGGGACAGAACGCAGTTTCAATTTACTGCCTTTCCTAGGAATACTGCCAAAACAAGATCTATCTGGGCTTCTGAAAGATAAAATCTGCAGTCGGAATCTCTTAACCGGTATCAACAATCGCGAAGTAGATGATTTTATTCCACAGTACCCCCGTATTGAGAAAGTGCTCGGGTACACATTCAAGAACCGCGCCTACCTTCTCCAAGCTCTGACCCATGCGTCGTACCCAACGAATCGAATAACCGGCTCCTACCAACAGCTGGAATTTCTGGGGG
The DNA here is from genome assembly GCF_029784155.1 of Uranotaenia lowii. Lineage (NCBI taxonomy): Eukaryota > Metazoa > Arthropoda > Insecta > Diptera > Culicidae > Uranotaenia > Uranotaenia lowii. The sequence goes on from NC_073692.1 coordinate 412,166,055, forward strand.
ATGCCGTACTGGACTATTTGGTGGTCAATTATACCTTCGAAAGGAACCCCACTATGAGTCCCGGTCAGCTGACGGATTTGCGTTCGGCTCTTGTAAATAATGTGACCTTGGCATGTATACTGGTACGTCATGGCCTGCACATGTACATTCTTTCCGATTCGGCCAGCTTTTCCGATGCGGTCAGTCGGTTTGTAGTCTTCCAGGAAAAACAGCGCCACAGAATCACCGATCAAGTGAACTTGCTGGTTGAGGAAGTGGCTCCGTTTGCCGAATTCGTCGATGTACCGAAAGCTCTTGGGGATGTTTTCGAAAGTTTGATCGGAGCGGTGTTCCTCGACAGTGGAAACGATCTTCAAACGGCTTGGAACGTGATCTACGGTTTAATGCATGCTGAAATTCTAGAATTCACAGAGAAAACACCAATCCAAGTCGTACGTCAACTTTACGAGTTTACACCCGATTGTCATCCGGTGTTTAGCAAACCCATCGTGGATGATGATGTGGTTATGGTGAAATGCAGTTTCAAAATGCGTGGCGTGAAAAAAACTTCTTATGGATTCGGGACGAATAAGGATGACGCTAAACGTGCAGCGGCAAAGGGAGCCTTAAGAGAGTTGCGTTTTAAGCAATAAAGGCAAGCTGAGCGACTTGTTCGGTACCGAATGACAATTTGTTATCACCTTCGAGACTGGAGTGCAAATGTGATGTAACCGTACTAATGTTACATGATTAGGAAATCCTAAGAATAATCGAATATGTTCTTTATAAATATTTACAAATAAAACCTCGGTTACTCTATACAAACACTATAGCGATGCAACTTTTCCGAAATCATGTGCAAACGCAAACGTAAGTTGTTGGTTTCATCCAATGATCTTTACGACTTCGTTTCAGGTATCAAAGATCAAAGGTGCGATTTTAAGACCGTAAATTGTCACGACATGCCTGTGCGTGCAAATTACCGGGATAGCACTCCTTGAACCCCGACATCGTATACGCACTCCCCCTTGCAAGGATCAAGCCGGTAAGTTTCTTTGAATTTTCAGCATCACTATTGAAATTAATGTTTTTTGTAAGGAGTACGTGAGCCTGTCAATCATAAACTATAGTTCAGGTTAAGCATATGAAACATCTAGATCTAATCTACAGGCTAATTTTCAGCAACTTTATTTTTAAGATACGATTGGGAGTAATTTAACCTTCAATAAACCTGATAACACAAAACCTAAAACTTATAAAACGCCTCCGAAGACACTAAGCACATTGAGCAAACCGAAAAGGGATAAGCAAACATGCCAATGGCAAAAAGCCGGTGCATTGCCGCACCTTGCCTTTATCCAGGAACCTTGGATGAACAAGGGTGAAGTGAAGGGCAGCTATACAGATCGAAATACAAACACCGAAAGGTAGGCACAGGGTAAGTGTAGCTTCAGCGTATTTCCCTTGAGATAGAACCGATATATCCCCACCGATGATTGTAGAATACATGAGAAAGTGACGGACTCAAAACCAGCAATTCCTCGTATGCCGCGACGATAACGCACATCACACGCTGTGAGGAAATACCGACATCAACTCCAGAGGTGAGTCCTTACTAGTTTTTTTTTTCACAATATAATATCGAAGTTTGCAATGAGGGATACAAACCAACGTTTATAACGAGAAATAGACAGGACCTAACTCAATGCACACCACTACTTCTAGATGAAATTAAAAAATGGGAGGTATCGGATGAAGGATCACTGTCTGATCACAGACATATCTCATTTGACATAGTGGGAGGGTCTATAATCAAGCACGTTTATCAAGGACGAGATCCCAGGAACACCAACTGGAGTCTTTACAAACACACACTTGAAGCTTGCAATCCTTTGTTGAGTGCGAAAATACGAACAACAAAACAATTAGAGGAAGCTTCAATCAGTCTTACAAATAAAATAATGCACGCTTTCGTACCCAACTGTCCACTCGAGGATCGTGTTTCAAACAAAAAAAATCCTTGATGAAACAGACAACTAGAAAAGTTGAGAAAAAAACAAGACATTTTTTTTAACAAAGCTTTCGCAAAGTAAAATACGTCCGTTAAGGTTGAACGTTAACACTGCCGCTCATAGCAAGTCCGTCCCATTTGCATTTTCATCATTTTTCAGTTTATCGCTGGAATCACTTTAATTTTATCTGTAGTTTCAAGAGAAAACTTTGTTTTCAGTACTTTGTTCTGATGAACATTAAAAAAAACCTCAAGTAATTTTGTCCCATTGAACAAATGATCGCAAGTCGGTCCCATATGGCATAAATCATAGCATGTCAGTCCCACAGCCATAAGGGCCCAGCAAAAGATTTTCAACAGAATCAAAACAAAAAAATTATCATTAAAAAGCGAAAATCTTTCATTGGCCGTTGCAGTGACAGATTCTGTTTATTATTTCGTATATAAGCGCATACAAGTGCTGATTTACCGTTGGACTTTTTACGATTTTTCAATGCCGTTTTTCTCATTTCAACAAAAACGCAAATGGGACGGACTTGCTATGAGCGGCAGAACAGTGGAATGAAAATTTATTCGTAACTATGTATTAAGGTAACTATGACTAAACACCAGACTACTGTGATCGCGGATTATTTCGCCAACACTCCTTCCTAATCCTCGTTCCCTAGCATCTGCTTCATCTTGTCGATTCCAGCTTTAACCAAGGGATTGGTGAATCCGTCTGCGACTTGCTCCTTCGTGTTGACGTAGTCCATCGCTACTTTGCCGTCATCGATCGTTTCGTGGACAAAATTATAGCGAATGTCAGCATGCTTCGTTCTCGGGTTGTAGCATTCGTTCTTGGCTATGCAGATGGCAGATTGATTGTCGCACAGGATGAGTACAACAATTTCTCCGAAAATATGCTTCTAAAAATTCCGCCACCACAACCACCAACAAGCTCTTCGTTGCCATGCTTGCTGTACCGCAGCTGATTGCTCGCCGTTCCCTTCAGATATCGTAGAATTCTTTTCACTGCGTCCCGGATTGCTGTTGAACTCGCTGACTGCATTCACCGCGTAGCTGATATCCGGACGTGTTGCTTGTGCAATATACTGGAGACATCCTACAGCTTCCTCGTAGGAAACCTTCTTCATTCGTTCGTCCTCTTCCGGTTTCTGTGGTGACATCGATTTGTCCAATTGCTCACTGACCTCAAACGGTGTACTCACAGGATGACAACATTCCATTTGAAATCTGTCCAAAACTTCTTCGATGTAGTTCTGTTGGTCAAGAGTCAATTCACCACTTCTCGATTCCTGCTGATCCTCAGTCCCAGGTACACACTTAATCTTTTCTCCTGTGGTCGGAACGATATTGTCCTGTATTTTCAACAGCTGAAATTACAGGAAAAATCTCGGGACAGAAAAAGTGCTCAGGAAAGCAACTGTCAAATGCACCTGTAGGTGCGAAACAGTTTCATCCTGAAATTTGCTGGGAGTTTTGAAGTGGTCCTGTAGGTTCGGAATGGCTTCCATACGAGATTTACCTGGAATTTCAATATTTTTTGTTTAGCCGGAAATAAAACAATCATTTTTTCAAATACTTTTATATTTTCAACAAATAATTTCTCATTTCACTTTACATAACATTGCACTTAATTTGTTCATCACTGCTTATCATGGTTATATCTAGTAATTTTGCACATAATTTGACCTGAAACAAAAAAACAAACGTCCACATATCAGTTCTTCTGTCAGTAATAAATTGATTTAAAACATTTACCTGCTCTAAAACCATTACGTTGCTGTTTCCAGTGGTTCTATCAACATTTCCGTCAGGCCCCTAAGTGTGGCATATTTTTTTTAGCTTCAGCAGCCAGCAGCATCGACATCAACAGCTTCGACGGTGAACCCGGCATCGAACCTTGCGTATACAAACCGCTAATCCAGCACGACTTTCTGCTTATACGACAGATAATCTTACCGACCAACAAACAACATCTACAAAAAAATGACGAGCCAAATTGTTCTGCGATTTTCTTTTCCATACACTGGTCAAAGCGAGAGAAAACAAACATGTTGTATTTTTTATACAGGAGAGCAAGAGAAAGAAAATTTGACAAGAACCGGGTCTCCCGTGATTTCGGAGAACCTCCTGTGCTCTCGTAGCAAGTCTGTCTCGAATTTCAGGAGAGATGAAGCGTCCTGAGATTCGGATGAGTTCCCTTTCGAACTTCGTTGAAATGAAGCAGCTTTCCCGTGACACGGAGATTCATAGTCCCGAGCAAGATAAATGCAATCTTAGTGTGTACAACTTCGCTTCGCCCAAATCTTTCATCTGGAACCGTGTGCTCAAAAACCTCTTCAGCCGCTTCTTCAGTTCTGCGTGGTTGGTGAAAATCAGAAAGTCGTCCACATAGATAGTGACGAACAACATTCTGTCTTCATCGATGTCGAAGTACAGACATGGATCCACTTTCGATTTCTTCAGTCCGAACTCCCGTAACGCCTCTTCTAGCTGCTGATTCCAGACACGACTGGATTGTTTCAATCCGTAAAGCGCTTTTCTAAGCCGGCACACCTTCGTCTTGTCTTGCTGAAAACCTTCGGGCTGCTCCATATGGATTACCTCGTCGTTGAGTCTGCCTTGCAGAAAAGCTGTGACCGCGTCCATTTGGTCCACGTCGAGATCAAATTTTGTCGCCAAGGTCATAAGATACCTTATGGTTGAGTACCGGACCACCAGTGAGTGAACTTCGTCGTAGTCTATTCCCAGTCGCTGTGCACACCCTTTCACGACCAAGCGAGCCTTGTACCGCTCGATCTGGTCGGGTCCACGCTTCGTTTTGAAGACCCACTTTTTTTTGATCGCTTTTCCACCCTTCGGTAATTCTTCCAACGTCCATATTTGGTTGGCCCCCAAAGCTTCGATTTCCTCTCGCATTGCCGCTACCCACAGCTCTCGGTGTGGTCTACGCAACGCCTCTTTGTACGTCGTCGGATCGTCCATCATCTTGACATCCGGAACTGCGGCACCGCCCCGTGCAATCGTCGACTGTTGGGAAAGGTTTCGGCTAATAAACGTGCTATAAGTAACAACATCTTTGTACTTGCCTGGAGGTAGGCGAAATATCGACTTCCTCCCAGTGAACCAACTCCAAACGCTGCTTGGCTCTCGAGTCGCCGTTCGGGAATACATCACGAGCATGCTTACCCTGCAGGCCAGCCACACAATCCAACGTACCAGTTTTTTTCATCGAAAATCCGTTTGCCATCCGCTCCAACTGCTTCAAACTTTGCAGGTTCAAGTGGCTTAATCGCCTGGGCCACACTTCGAGCTCCCCGCACACGTATGCCTTCTGCACCTGTCGGTTGAGTCGATACAATCCTCGTTCCGCAGTACCAGACGCAAAAACTTCTCCAGTTTCTTTAAGCACCTTGCAATCATCCGCCGTGAACGCCATCGTGAAGCCTTTTCTGCAAATTTTGCTAACCGACAACAAGTTCGTTGCTAGCTCTGGTACTTCCAACACGTCCTGTACATCCACCGGCCCTTCGATGCAATCCAAATTGACCACGCTTCTTGCTTTGGCTGTCATGCTGGTTTTATTCGCCGTGTCGATCTGAAACGACACCTCCTGCTGCACTTGAAAACTCGGTCCAGCTCTGGCCATGTGGGTTGTGGCTCCAGAGTCAAAATACCACTCATCTTGATTCACGTCGCTCACCGCCAAAACTGCACAAATCGCTCGATTTTTTCGTCCTTTCGTCATCGTTGCTCCGGTCTTCTCCGGACAACTTGCTGCATAATGCCCCGGTTTGTGACAATTAATAAAAGTTAAAACTCGCCTGCACGAACCGCCGCCACCGCCACGTCGCTGCTGCTGCTGGTGGTGCCCACTTCCGCTGTAGAAAGCCCCTTCGTCACTGCTGCTTCGTGGTCCATTTTTGACTTGGAGACCTTCAGGATTTTCGATTTCACTGCATCCGCATTTAATGCCTGTCCCGACGCCTCCAAGCCCATCACCATCGGCGCATAGTACTTCGGCAGTCCCATCAAAAGTAGCGAAGCGAGCCACTCATCATCAACAGGGAAATTTATTTCAGCCAGCTTGTGGCTCGTTGAAACCATGGCATCCACGTACGCTTCTGTACTCGAAAAATTTTCCAGTCGGATAGGCAGATAGGCAGATTGTTAACAACGCCTTCATGTCAAT